>NC_089588.1:130544708-130732120 GCF_019320115.1 Miscanthus floridulus
GACTTGAAATCATCTTGTCAAGAAAAACTACGTTTGAATTTCCAAATATTTGAAATTTGAATTTTTTAAATGACCTCGGATGGACAAATAGCAAAAACGAATTGTAGATCTCAAAAAGTTATGAAACTTTGTAGCTGATAACTTTTTGATTTGAAATCATCTTGTCATGAAAAACTATGTTTGAATTTCTCAAATTTGAAGTTCAAATTTTGTAAACGACCTCGGATGGAAAAACTACCAAAACAAAAGTTCTATATCTCGAAAAGTTATAAAACTTTGTAGTTGACAACTTTTTCATTTGAATTCATTTAGGATCCCAAATACTCATTTCAAAATTAGATGAACATAAAATGGCTAGGACAAAAATCTCATTCGGACATAAATAACTTGTAGGTGCAGTGGTTAGGGGCTGAAGACACGAAGCAAGAGGTCAGGGGTTCGAGCGCCGGTGGCTTGCGATGCCCGACCGTGTGGCTGTCCAATGGGACCTTTGCTGAAATTAAAAAAAAAATCCTTATTTTTTTGGCCTATTTTTTGGATTTCCTAAAAACCATATCAGTGTCGGTTTATAAGAACCGGTAGTGATGTCAACTCCACATCATTGCCGGTATGCCGCTGCCGGTTTAAAATCCGGCACTAAAGGGGGGTTTTGAACCGGTAGTGATGTCGAAAACTGGGGTAGTGATAGATGGGAAGTGCTGTGCTTTCATAGGCAAAAGAGAAAAGTAGCCTTGGAGGGGATAATAACGGGCAAGAAGTAATATATGGTTCTAGGTTTGGAAAATGGTGAGCCATCCATCTGTTTGAAACACTGGCATAGAAAAATTGTGGGAAAGACTCCACCTGTCTCTACATATCCAATCTTAATTTTAGGGGTGGCCACCTCTAAAAATAGCCTCTATTATTAAAGGTGGCAAGTATACTTGTATAGAAATGATTTTTGCTGACGCTATGATTCATTTCACTGGCGGTCCATAAAAAGCAAATGCCACGACAAATCAAAAGTGGGCCCATGACTTTAAACCGATAGTGGACATCAGTTTTCACTACTGCGCTTATATATAGAGAGGGACTTAGGGTTTCTATTGGAGTCTCTTCCTTAGCTGGTGATGCTTCCTCCTCCCACTCTCTCTCTCCCTTTGCACCGCCTCTCCACACTCTCTCTGCCTCTCTCTCTGTGTGCTGCCCTCTCACATGCACTCTCTCCTTAGCACCACCGTTGGATTTGGTGCACCGAAGTGGATCTAGGCAGTGGCATGGGATCGACTCTTCTTTGGTGGACAGTGGCAGGGGGTCTCGGTTCTCCTTCCGTGAGCGGTGGTGCATGGGTTCTACCTCCCCTTATGACAGCGTGGGGGTGCACGTGGGCTCAGTGACATCCACATGCGGCTGAGGAGTCCTAGATTCTGAGACCCCACTTTATCTCCTAATCCCACTATTGGAGGCAAAGGTCTCCAATAGGGTAGTAGTCAGCACAAGTACCGATGAGTTAGGGTTTCATTAATGAGCTACCAACCAACCATTACATGGGTTGCCCTTCCCCTTTTATAGGGCGCTCCCCTTGCTACCTTCATACATCACAATTTTGCCCCTCAACTGCATCAGTATATTCCCGTAATATTCCTACTCTAGCTCCATCACACGGGGGTCCTTCGGACCTTAGCCGCTTGCGTTCCACCCTTGCCCTCTAAGCTCCGGTGGCAGGCCCAATGGGGGCCCAAGATCTCCCTCCCTTGCTGCGTTGTCTTTGTGTCCTGCCTTGAGGTCTTCGGCTTTTCCCAGAGGTCCAGCTCCTTCCGTCGCATGGACCAGCCTCCACCCAACTGCTAGGCGCGGGCGAAGGCTCTCACGTATCTGACGAAGGCCCCAGGTGGTCATTTCCATGCCCCACCCGAGGGGGCCTCCACCCACTCTTGGCCTTCGACGCGAAGGTCTTCTAGACATCCCTGCAAGGCGCCTGAAGAGAGTGTCAGAGGTTCATCTCAAGATTATCCTATGGCCTTCGCGAGTTCGAAGCCTGGTGTCCCAACAGCTCACCCCTTGAGGTTTTGGTCTGATGCGAGTGGGCCGTGAGCCTCAAAAAATGACATTGGTTTGGATCAGCGGAGGCCTAGCATCCCCCTTTCCTCCCTGGTCTGCCCGTATCGAACCGTTGAATGAGTTGACGTGTCCCTTTGTGATTGGTCGTGGTGGCCCGTGGATCGATACTTGCTCGAAGGGGCGCGACTGTTGGGTTTTTGGTGTGACCGTTGGCATGTGGAATGTGAAGCGTCGGTTCGACGCCTATATAAGGGGGTCATGGAGGAGGCCGCCCTACCCAAACGCTCAAGCAGTCGCTTTCACTAGCCTTGCTTCGCTTTCTATTACTGCTTTGCTATCGCGCGGCCTTCGCTTTGAGTGCTTAGGACTTAGCATGTTTCCTTGTTCGAGCCGTTGCTTCCTTGCTGTAGCGCTGCCTTCAGCGGTGGCTTCACCAGTTAGTTCTAATCTCCACTGGCCGAGCATTAGCGGTCCCTATTCCCGCTTGTTCAGTGTTCGCTCGGAGGGTTGGCTTTGCTTTTACGAGGAGTGCATGTCCATTTCAGCAGAGGCCCAGGATTGTTTGGATAGCGTAGAAGCTTCTATTGGAGATTTGGTCCCCCTCTTTTCCATGGAGAAGCCAAGGATAGAGATGGCCAAGTCCTGGGAGTTTGGGCATATGCTGATGACTGAGGAGGCGATCAAATCCTTGGAGGAGGAGGGTTGCTTTCTAGAGGGTAAGGGTCATCTTCCTTGTGGTGAGACGATCCCTCAGCCGGAGGTTGATGAGGCTATCATGTTGAAGGACTTCTTCTCCTACGGCCTTCGGATCCCTCCTATGTAATTCCTTCGGCTTGTCCTGGAGACCTTCAAGGTACAACTCCATCACCTGACGCCGAACGAGATTCTCACTTTGAGTAAATTCTGCTACGCATGCGAGACATACGGGTCTCTGCCGGACCTGGACACGTTCTATGCATTCTACGAACTTCAGCGGCAGCCAAAGAAGGGGAAGGTTGATGGCGTTGAGGTGGAATACCAGTTCGCTAGCTGCACCTTCATGGTGAAGAGGGCTCAGAAGTAGGGCGGGTTAGAGATCTCCTTCGCCCAGAAGAACAAATGGGAGAAGGACTGGTCCAGGTATTGGTTCTATGTGAAGACCCCTAGGGTTGTTCTAAAGATCGGCCCCAAGGTGAAGAAGTACCCCTTCGCTTCAGTCATGGGGGAGATGAAGCCAGCAACTCGGGCGAGGCCTCCTTCGGATGTTGGCATAGAGAGGGCAGCGTGCGATGGTGCCTTTGGAAAGGCATGCCGCTTTTCCCGAGGCCAGGGTCTTGTTGAGGAGATGGTGGTATCCAACTTCTGGCCTCTTCGGAAGCACAGGCCTCGGTTGACACTGGTGAAGATGAAGCTGCCGGTCTTTGGCAGCGAGGAAGGGGAGTTCTGCCCTTGCTTCTATCTTAAGCGGGTAGAAGATGAGACAAACGAGGAGTTCATTGCTGAGGTGGAGGAGTCTACGTCAAAGATCCTCGGAGAGGTCTCCGAGAGGGAGTACCTATCTTGCTGTGCCATCAGTGGTACAATGCCCTAGTTGAACCAGGTTTTTGAAGAAATGAAGGTTATGTACGGGGACAGCAAGATCCCTGAGAAGATCCTGAAGTCGGTGGAGGACAAAGCTATGAAGGCTTTGAGGTCCGCCACGGCCCCCGTTGCCACGGTGCGGGTTGAGTCACGGAAGAGGAAAGATGGCGATGTGCCGAAGGCCATCTCCAAGAAGTGGAAGGTGGCGAAGGTTGACACGGATTCAGCGGAGGAGGTGGCCGAGAGTGGCCATGGTGGACCTAAAGCCACCCATGAAGCTGGTGCTACCGTTCCGGCGCCGACCTCCGCTAGCTGCGCAGCCAAAGACCTAATGGGCTCGTCTATTGGGGCGGCAGTAGTTGCTGAGGTGAAGGCGGCGGTGGTCGACCCACTTCCCTTCATTCTCGGCGATGACTCTTCAGAGTCAAAAGGCGATGCTGTGGGAGCTGGCTCTGCTACCGCCTCTAGGAGCGAGGAGGCCTCCGCAAGAGCTTGTTGGTCGGCGAAGACCTAGCATTTGGAGGAGTCGGAGGTGGAATCGGGTGAACATCCGGCCTCGATTGTTCCTGCGGTTAAGAAGCCACCTCAACCGCTCCGCGCGCCATGGGTGCCGGCACCTCAAGTGAGGTTGCAGGTGCCATGCTTTTGGGTAAGTTCTATTTTTAAGTTGCTGAATTTTGGCTGGTACTTGTTTTTATCCACCTAAAAAACTCCTCTCCTTTTGTTGCTAGTTGGCCTAACGCGGGCTATGGAGACGCCCCTCCCTGGGGAGCAACCAGTCCCCGAAGGGGTCGACCTTTCTCGGGTGGGGCTAGATGCTCCTCCAAAGCCCCCCTTGCAGTCTGGGGCTAGTCCTTTCGGCAGACGCTGCTCGTGCGACCGGAGGTATTGTTTGTGCCTTTGAATTTTCTTTTCATGCTGGCTTGTGCCCTTTCCTTATTCTTATTGGCCTGATTTTCCTGGTGTAGGTGGAGGCTCCACGGACACATAAAGTGGGTGGGCGGAGGCCTTACATTGTATTTATAATGAAATAGGAGGTTGTGTTTTTGGTATGTTTTTTGTTTTGCTTTTACCTTACTTGTTTCTTATATTCTTTTTCCCTCTGTAGATCATGCTTGCCACCAATTGAAGACTATAGATTTTCACAAGTTGCTGTGGTACAACTTGGAGCACAATTTCTTGGTAAGTGGTGGGGGTTTATTTTCATGCCTTTGGTTTTTTTTGTTCTTTGCTGACTATGCACTTTGCATTGTCTTTGATTAGGGTCACCATATGTCAGAGGTCCTCGAGGAACACGCGGCCCTGGAGGTCATTAAGCGCGATGACGATATTGAGTTTTTTCAGAAGGAGCTGGACCGGGTGGAGGATGAGAAGAAACAGCTCACGGCGGAGGCGAGTGACCTGTGTGTTGCTCTCTGGACGACTGAAGACCTAAAGACCCGGGTGGAGTCCCTGGAGAAGGAGGTTCACAGTTCAAAGGCCGCGGAAGATCTTGCTCTCTCATGGCTGGAGAAAGCTGTTGCCTCCAATGAAGGTCTCCGCAAGGAGATTGAGGCCGAGCGGTCATCAAGCCAAGCGCTCGGAGCGCAAGTGGAGCTGCTAAAGAAGTGGCTGGAGGATGCACGCGCTGCTGGCGTTGTGGCAGCCTAGCTGTATCAGCCTGCCCTGGCTGGTTTTGGAGGCACGACCTTGCCGCTGCCTACCAACGCCTCCGCCCTGGTGAAGCTACCAGACTTCCCAGAGTCTTTGACTGGTTCAAGGAAAACCTGGCGAAGCTACCAGACTTTGTCGGAGGCACAATGGATTTTGGTACGCTTTCCTATGCTACAAACCTCTGCAAGACTAGGAAGGATGGGCTGCTCGCACTTTGCGGGCTTGAAGGGCCAGAAATACCTTGATGGACCTTCGGAACTCGGCGAGACTTCTGTGGAGATCTCGAAGCCAGTTCGGAATTTCATGAAATATTTTTGGGTCAAGTTCGGCTGTGCTGACGCCTGTTCCATGGCGGAGGCTCATCGTGCCATGGTTAGTCTTTTCGTTTTCTGTTTTGGCTTTTAACTTCTTATGCTTTTCTGTTTTGTTTTCGTCTTGCTTATGCTCTTCGTATCTCAAACAGGATCTGTAGAAGGCCAGCGCCCAGCTAGCCACTGAATGGCGGACGACGGGGGCTAGAGAGGCGGCCGCTTTGGGGTCTTCTGCTCCTGCTACTACTGCTCCGAAGGCCGGAGGGACTGGCTCTGCCCTTGTAGCGCCGGAGGTGTAGTTTTTTTTTTTAGGTTTTTGTAGATGTTTCTAGGACTAGGTTAGTCATAATCTTCGCACGCTGGTTTGCATTGCTATTATTTTGATGTAAGTTCAATCCTGCACAGGTTTCCCCCCAGGGGCCTATGCATGACATTGTGCCTTTAACAATGATGAAAGAAGGTGTTTATGTTAGCGGGGAGTTATGGGAGTACTGGCGTGACACCTTTTCTCACCCTTCGATCACGGAGATGTTCAATTTCGTGCTGGACGACAACGACGACGAACATGCGGAGTTTACCCGCTCACTGGCCTGGCGAGGGCCTTGTCCTCCGGCTTAGATTAGGACGTTTAGATGTAGATTTGTTAGCCTTCATGGTGTTTGTAATATTTTCCTAGTCTTAGTAGTTCATTTTTTCTTGAAACTTTGTGTAATGGTGCTTGTGTGCTTGTAAGATTTTTACTCCTTTGTTAATAAAGAAGTTTGTTTTGAGCTTGTTTGTTGAATATTTGTTTTATTACAAAGATGCGAGATAACTTTGCCTCCTGTGATGTCAACTACAAGATTTTTTATTGATCTGTTTGTTACCTTCGCTTCTGTCTTTTCGGATTGACACTGAGTACGAGTTTGTGTGCTGTGCTATTTTGGCCATTGCTGTTGTCTTCGTTTTTGTCGATGCTGCGAAGGCTTTGGCCCAATTTGAGCATTCATCGGAGGTGGTGGCGCTGATTGCTGATGCTTCTCAAGAGGCCACAGGGCAATTTGAGCAAGCAACAGAGGCCGAGGAAGCATTTCTTGTGCGCTGCTTCCTCTTGATCCTTGTTTTCTAGTTTCCAGCCTTCGGTCTTGCTGGAGCCGCTGCGCTCCCATCGAACATGGATGATGCCGGGTTGCGCCTGATGGTGTCTTCGGTTGTGGGGGGGGGGGGGGAGTTATGAGCCTTCGTACGTTATCCTCCCACAATCTCTGAGAGCAGCCTGATGCTGCCAGACTATTGTTGAGGTGGTGCTTGCGAAGGCCTTGTGGTGCAGGGTGCCAGATGCGTTTGCTCTCATCGGGAGCTTCACCGGTTTGCGCGAGCTGCTAGTTTTACGAGTCTTCGTGCGGTACCTCTTGGTCTCTCATTTCTAAGGAAACTCCAGCTTCCATGTTTTTGTTTGGTTGTTGCTGATAATTGTTGTCTTTTTGTTTGTTTTGGTTCCCCCTTGCTCTATCCTAGGGCTAGTGGTGTGGTGGTGTCCCGACTAGGGCGGCCTTGGCGGCGGGGTGGTGGGTTTTATAGTGTAGGGCTCTAAAGTACAATTAATATTGGTGGGTTTGTTTGATTCATCGTCCGGGGGTGTCTTTAAGGTGAGATCATTTTGTACTTGTCATATCTGTTGTCATTTATTGCGCTAATTGGTGTTGACTTCGTCTGTCAGACAAAATCTTGTTATTGTTAGAGTTCTCCCCGATGCCTATAGTGGAGGTAGGTCTTTGTCGGACTAGTTTTTGGACTATTTTGGCCATTAAACTGGATCCTTGATGCATGAATAAGGATAGGGCCTTTTCAAGGTCTGTAGGCTGTCTTATAGCAATGGAGGTCGCTCCATTGTTTTAGGACCTTCGCCTAAAATGATGGAGGGTCCTCTTTCTCATGAAATTTGTCTTGTCGAATATTGTGGCTACGTTGCTAGCTACTTTTGACCTTCGCTTTGAATGGGGGGTTTCCTCTTTATATTTCTAGAGGTTTTTTACATGGAACTTGCCTCATTAAAAACCTCACCTCCGCTAGGAGCCCCATGTGTGAGGAAAAGAGTGCAAGCCCATTTTTGCGCGGAATATAAAAAAGTGCAGAAAGTAAAGGCTTGTGGTGACCTTCGCTTATAGTTTTGCAAAGGACACCTTTTACAATTAAATGCATAACTTTTGAAGGCAGTCGATGTTCTAGGTGTGTGTTGTTGTTCTGCCTTCACTGTCGACTAGGTGGAACGAACCAGGTCTTCCTGCGGCCTTCGCCATATAGGGGCCTTCCCATTTCGGCTGGAGCGTTCTGATGTTTTCAGCGTTATGTTTCCTCCTTAATACCAGATCTTCGTCTTGTATGCCTTTCCTGACTACCTTGTTGTCTCTCCATCGTTTGGTTTGCGCTTGATACTTTGTGATGCTTTCTATTGCTTCTAGTCTTGTGCCCTCGATCGTTTCTTTGGAGTACTCTTCATCGTTTGCGAGGGCTTGCTTTATAACACGGAGGCTGTGGTGCCTAGCTTCTTCGGGTAGCATGGCTTCTTCACCGTACAATAGTTTAAATGGTGTGAATCCTGTTGTTCTTGAGGCTATGGTGTTATGAGACCATACCACCTTCAGCAGTTCCTCAGCCCATTTACCTTTGCGAAGGTTGAACAGTGTCTTTGCTATTGCTGAAAATATGACTCTATTGGCTCTTGTGACTGCTCCGTTTGATTCTAGGTGATATACAGAGGCGAATGCAACCTTTGTTCCTATGCTTTGGCAGAACTGTTTGAAGCTGTCCAAGTCGAACTGCTTGCTGTTATCCACTGTTAAGATTCTTGGCACTCCGAATCTGTAGATTATGTTTTGCCAGAAGAATTTCCTCACTATTTTTGAAGTGATTCTGGCAAGTGGCTTGGCCTCAATCCACCTTGTGAAGTATTCTATGGCCACTATTGTGAACTTGTTCCCCCCTTGGGATGGTGGAAGGGGCCCAACTAAGTCCATTCCCCACCTTTGGAGGGGCCAAGTAACTGGGATGAGTTGTGTCATTGGCACGGGCTTTGTTTGGTGCGGCGAAGTGCTCTGGCAAGCTTGGCATGTTTTGATGATTTGTTCTGCATCTTTGATGTGGGTAGGCCAGTAAATCCCTTGTCTAATAGCCTTCGCTGATAGGGCCCTTGGCCCAATGTGCAATCTGTGGGATCTTGAATGAATTTCCTGTAGTAACTCACTGCCTTCGCTCTGGGATATGCATCTTAGCAATGGTTGGACTACCCCTTTCTTGTAAAGTATTCCATCTATGATCGTGTAGTTTCTTGCCCTTGCATCCATTCTAGTTGTACTTGCTTCATCCTCTGTGAGGTGCTTGTTGTTGAGATGGTCAATAATTACTTGCCTCCAGTCCTCTAACTCAGTGATTAGGATTGTTTTAAATGCCTTCGCCATGGTTTCTGTTGCTGGCGATTGTAGGACTTGGTAGAAGGTCCCATTTGGTATGGGCAAGTTGTTTGTTGCAGCCTTCACTAGCTTGTCTGCCTCGGAGTTCTCTACTCTTAGGATATGCTGCAGGGTGAATCCTTGGAACCTCCACTCCAGGGCTCTCACCGTGGCCAGGTATTTGACTAGTTCTGGTTCCCTTGCTGTGTATTCTTTCTTGACATGTCCTGCTACAACTTGGGAGTCTGTTTTGGCCAGTATTATTTTTGCTCCGAGTGCTTTTGCCTTGTTGAGTCCTAGTATGAGGCCTTCGTACTCTACTATGTTGTTTGTTATTTTGAATTCCAACCTTGCTACATACTTTGTGCATAGGCCAGATGGCATTATTAGAATGGCGGAGGCTCCTGCGCCTAGGTGCCCCTGGGCCCCATATGTGTAAAGTGTCCATTCCTGATTCTTCAGCTATTGGTTTTGTTGAGCTGAGGGCGTCCAGTCCACCATTGTCACACCCGATTTTAAGGATAAAATGGGATGCATAATCTTATGTGCGCCTAGAGATCAGTCAAACACATAAGCCGACAAATTATAAATAGTATCATCATAAGTGTTTATTATATCACGAATAATAAGACACCGTCACCGTTTGTTGGATCATGCGGCTCTCCCATCCTAGCGATATCAGCCGCTTCTTGTTGCCGATCTGTTCTTCGGCAATAGGGTAACAGGCGACGATGAGTCATGGCTGTGACACGATCGTGGTTAGTTTTGGCCACGGACAACTAGTAATAGCATATGTTCATATATATATATATATATTTATATAATATGTTTAATGCAAAGTCGAATAATAAGTCCACATACAACAAAGTCAAATAATAGCATATGTTCACCTAGAACAAATTCATTGTTTGATTGACCATATACAACAAAGTCCACCTACTGTTCTACGAAACTAAGCCTACATCAACTTCCAAATAAGAAAAGCGATGACCATAGCCATAAATAAAAGCATGACATCTTTCCAAGACCAAGGAGCATTTCTCCTAATCTTCACATCTCCGGCGGGTGGCTTCTCTTCGATCTCCAGTGCCAGTGGATGGCCATGGTTTGCATTCATTGGACCATAGTAGGCCGGTTGCCCATGGTTTGCAAGGTAGGCCGGATGACTATAGTAGGCCCTCAAAGCTTCAGCTTCTGTGTTGTATTTTTTGTGCAAATTACCAGGGTAGCGATTGACTTGAGCATAGCAATCTTCCTAGGTTCGATAAATCCCAGGCATGTGACCAACATGCACTACATACCATGCCATGGTTGCCTATACATTTAAGTAAATTAGGTTGTCATTCAAACATGATGTATTCTTATACAATTTAATATATTTATGAATAACACACAACCATTGCATAGATAGGAGTGTTTGGAAAATAGCTATTCACGTGCCTTAGTAATAGTTGTTAGATGTAGGAAAGATATAAAGAATATTTTTTATTCATTAAAAACCAAATGATGATTTAGAGAGCCAGTTTAAGACTTTTGGATAGACTCCTAGAGATGTCTCAGAGTCTTTAGTCTCACTATAAATCCCCCAACCATAGGTGCGAGGTTCTTTCACAAGTATCAGTGCAGGTAAGCATCTTTCCAAATTAGTGATACTTTGATCTGAAACTTATATGATCGGTAGGGGCAAATATGCATCTCATACTATCCCAGGAAAGTGACATGCAAAAACTCATAATAAGATAGGATTGTTGGAAAATATTCCCAGTTTAATGCACAAGGCTACATAACTATGTATTACTTATAATCTTGCATAAGTTAATAATTATGCATCTTTATGCTGATAGCATGGAGAATTCCATGACAAGTTTGGACATATATTAGTTCTATAGGTCTAAAGTATATATACTCCATCCTCACATCCAAAAAAATTGAGCATCGGTGGCAGAGTTCCAAAAACATTGAGTATCCGCCTGATGGGAGCGCAGTTGCAATTGCAAGCTACGAGGTGAGGCCAGCCATTGGTTTCACATATGTATCCGGCCAAGCTCCAATGATGCACAAGATGGTTTCACAGAGAAAACATAAGTTTGTTTCACAGAGAAAATGCAAGTACTCCGAAAACAAACTATCATTAACGTTCAGAGAGCAATTTCTGTCAAGTATTACGAGTCCCTGCTATGTTTATTCTGGTAACCAAAAATAAAATTACGCTTTTGTTCTTATCAGTATACTGATGAATAGAGCTGAGCAATGTGCTACTAAGTAACAATTTACTACTTACTAGCAATGCGTCCAGAAACACAAAGAAACAGACAGCACACACTGTGTGGCAAACCTAGGTTCTAGCATTCACAGTTGCATGATCAAACTGTATGACAGCACACACTGCATGATGAAACTGATTCCAGTAAGCAGCTGTGGGACATTTCATCAGACACGTAGTGGGCAGTGAGCCACACACTCACCGTGGGGGTGGGAAAGCAGCTGTCCACGCGCTCCTGAAGGCCTCGACGGTGGGACGGATGGCGCGGTGCTCCAGCTTGGGGCGGTGGACGGCGTGGGGCGGTGCTCCGACGCGGGGTGGTGCTCCGACGGCGTGGGGGGAGGGGTTGGCGCGGGGTTGAAATGAATTGGGATAATTTCAACCCGCGCCACTTTTATAGCAGTAGCTAATCACTGTCGGTTCCGCTTGTAAACCGATAGTGATGGGGCACATCACTGCCGGGTCACTCCCCAAACCGGCAGTGATATGTTGTAGCAGTTAGGTGTTAAGTTAGGTGTTAAGTAGGATAAGTTTCCGTTTTCTTTCGAACTCCTCCTACTGGCGCAACGGTTAAGACCCCTCAACTTAGCCCCCGAGACCCGTGTTCGAGTCCCATGCGCAAAAAAATTTTTTGTTCTATTTTATAAATTATTAATTTATTTTGGGAAATAGCTCATCACTGCCGGTTTTGCTTGCAAACCGATAGTGATGGGGTACATCACTGCCGAGTCATTCCCCAAATTGGCAGTGATGTTGTGTAGCAGTTAGGTGTTAACTTAGGTGTTAAGTAGGATAAGTTTCCATTTTCTTTCAAACTCCTCCTACTGGCGCAACGGTTAAGACCCCTCAACTTAGCCCCCGAGACCCGTGTTCGAGTCCCATGCGCAAAAAAATTTTTTGTTCTATTTTATAAATTATTAATTTATTTTGGGAAATAGCTCATCACTGCCGATTTTGCTTGCAAACCGACAGTGATGGGGTACATCACTGCCGAGTCATTCCCCAAATTGGCAGTGATGTTGTGTAGCAGTTAGGTGTTAACTTAGGTGTCAAGTAGGATAAGTTTTTGTTTTCTTTTGAACTCCTCCTACTGGCACAACGGTTAAGACCCCTCAACTTAGCCCCTGCGACCCGTGTTCAAGTCCCAGGCGGCCCAAATTTTTTTATTCTATTTTATAATTTTTTAAGCGGCCTAAAGGTCAAAAGGAAAAAGTAAATAACCCTTGGCACACATCCTATACTAGCGCAGCGGTTAAGTCTCTGAACTCTGCAGCTCGAGACCCGCGCTCGAACCCGAGGGCTGGCATAATTTTTTTTAATTTTTTATATATCACTGCCGGTTTTCAAAAATAAACTGACAGTGATAACCAGTATCACTGTCGGTTTATACTCACTAATGCCGGTTTTTTGAAACCGACAGTGATGTTTATATATATTAAAATTTTTCTTTTATATACTGAATAAATAGAAGCATATGTATTCTTATGTCGAAATGGCTTGAAATTTTTTTGGCAAGCTTGTACACCCAAATTAAGACCCCACACAGGATCTTAGTTTTTTCTGATCAGTTTTTTTATTTATTATATTTTTCTGTGTGCTGAATGAGACAAAAGTGGGTGAATTTCATCTTGGACCCAATAGATTTTTTCATCCACCTCCACAAAATTAGAGCCTGTGTAAAAGTTTGGCACCATTCTAGATTTTTTTGTGGGTAGACTCAGTTCAACCTATAATTAATCGGTGCCGTCGCGCGGAAATTCAATTAAACCTTAGAAAGTAGCAAATCATCTTCGGAAAATCCCAAACTAGGTGTTTCCTTCACACGTGGCACGTGCAAGCCTAAGAAAAAGTTTGAGACCAATACGACACCGAAATACGTATGAACCACATAAACCTTGATAACCTATGTGTATAGTCATGGTTCGATGAAAGGGCGCATGTACCTCTGTGAAGCATGTATACTCCGCCTATGTCGAAATGGCTTGAAATTTTTTTGGCAAGTATGTACACCTAAATTAAGACCCCACACAGGATCTTAGGTTTTTTGGATCAGTTTTTTTATTTATTATATTTTTTGTGTGCTGAATGAGACAAAAGAGGCTGAATTTCATCTTGGACCCAATAGATTTTTTCATCCACTTCCACAAAATTCTTATCCCTAGGGCACATCAGAGACTGTGTAAACGTTTTGCACCATTTTAGATCTTTTCGTGGATAGACTCAGTTCAAACTATAATTAATCGGTGTCGTCGCGTGGAAATTCAATTAAACCTCAGAAAGTAGCAAACCATCTCTGGAAAATCCCAAACTTGGTGTTTCCTTCACACGTGGCACGTGCAAGCCTAAGAAAAAGTTTGAGATGAATACGATATCGGAATGCCTATGAACCACATAAACCTTGATAACCTATGTGTATAGTCATGGTTCGATGAAAGGGCACGTGTACCTCTGTGAAGCATGTATACTCCGCCTGTGTTAAAATGGCTCGATTTTTTTTACAAGCATGTACACCCAAATTAAGACCCCACACAGGATCTGAGATTTTTTTGATCTTTTTTTTATTATATTTTTCTCTATGCCGAATGAGACAAACGAGGGTGAATTTCATCTTGGACCCAATCGATTTTTTCATCCGCCTCCACAAAATTCTTATCCCTAGGGCACATTAGAGCCAGTATAAAAGTTTTGCACCATTCTGGATCTTTTCGTCGGTAGACTCAGTTCAACCTATAATTAAACGGTGTCATCGCGCGGAAATTCAATTATACCTCAGAAAGTAGCAAACCATCTTCAAAAAATGCCAAACTTGGTGTTTCCTTCACACGTGGCACGTGCAAGCCTGAGAATAATTTTGAGACCAATACGACACCGGAATATATATTTCTAGTTGCTCAACAAATGTTACATGAATTACATGCATGACAATAATTAAACACACAAAGTCGTACATATTCAAATTAGAACCCAATTAAACTACGACCTTGAAAACCTAGCTAAATAAATATTAATTACTATCGGAATCACTGCCGGGATCGATCGGGCCACGCACACTAACATGCCTCTGTTGCCATATATGGTAATTGATGTCACGGATTATGTATCCGCTTGTATCGATGAAGTCCAATGCCCGTATGAGTGCACTCTCTCGTGGCTCACAATACCGAAAGAAAGGTCAGCCATAGATGTAACCTACTGAACGACCACTGCCCCTGTTAGTAATCCTTATGCAGTACTGGCGTCCTTCTATAGTGAGTTGGCTGAGGTTTCCATTGCAGAAGTCCCAATCGTACCCGAGTTGCTCCGTAGCATGGTCTAGAACGGCCCACAAGCCACATGCAGCATAGGTAAGGTCCCGGAGCGCAATCTGCATGCAGAGAAAAAGAAAAAATTAGAGAATGTTATTACAATAATAAACAACAAATAACCACAACTCATGTATAAGTGACCATTTTACCACATCTGCATGGTTGTAGCTCGCAAACCATTCGCTTGCTTGTGGGACGAGGATATCACCAACATTCAAAGCAAGTGCCTTGAAGTGCGAGAAATCAGGCACATCATAGGAAATATGTCGAAATACCTCTAAACATATGCGCATGGCACTTAATTGGGCGCTTATCACGTCCGGGCTCTGTATTCCTATCCCGTGGATATGGTTCCGATGATTTGAACCCCTCACAAGGATGGAAAAACTAAGTTCACACGTCCATAGCCGACCACTTGCATTAGATGCCATATTCTCGACGATGTCCGAGATAAAGAACCAGCTAAGTGCTGTTCGCAGCCAATCTATTGGGGATATAGTCTGCGATATATATGCATGCAACAATGATATTAAACTAATTACACTTATTTGTTAGCATAAAAAACAAAAGATGCTAAAAAATATTTCATACAATAGCTGGAACAGGGAACCATGGAATGGCCACATTAGGAGCGAATGGCTCATCGCTAGGGTGGAAACCTGGTTCTTGTAGTGGGGGAGGTCCGTTGTTCATACCACCTGATCGATAAAATGCAAAAAAATATGAACATAAAATATATGCACAAAAAATTCTTCCAAGTAAAATGTGGCAACATAATTAAATATAGATCGAATGCAAGGAATAAGAATATATATAAATATAGAATGCAAAGAAACATGAATATAAATATAGATCAAATGAATATAGATAGAATATTGGAGAAGACAACATATCAATACCATTAAAAAATGCAGGAGCCGTGACCAAATCATGTAGAGAGAGAGTGGATGTCTTGAGAAGTAAGAGTGAAACATGAGAAATGAGACTGAGAGAGTTCGTGGGTGGGTGGGATAGATGTATGTGGCCAGCAGTTTGTTTTATGTAGGGGGGCATGGACATCACTATCGGTTTTTAAATACAACCGTCAGTGAAAGTTACTATCACTGCCAGTTTCTAAATAGAACCGACAGTGAAGGTGCATATATGTAAAGGATATATTTATTTAGATACTACAGTGGGAAAGTTTTAACAACAATGATATATTTATTTAGATAGTAATGAACTACATCAAAAAATTAAAAAAAATAGAAATAAGTTACATATACGATAACAAAGACCTTACACTAAAATTCCATATATGATAACAAAGACCTATTTGCGTACTGGTCAATGTTACCATCAATGTGTATCAACACATTATAATTTGACCACCTCAGTAGCATTCTTCTAGCACCAACTAGGGTCAAACAACAACATCAAGGTGGTCTACGAGATATACCGGTTGGAGATGATAAGGTGGCATCGATGAATCCATGCCTCTGCTATACATGGCCTTTTTCTTGGTACAGTCCAGAGCACATCGGATTTAGCTCAGCACCGCACCAATGAACCAATGCTGCCCTGGGATAGGAAATTGCTGAGAGCACACTAGGTCTCTCTGGACATATAATCCAGAGCGCACCACAATGGATGGCTCTGTGAACCTCGTGGCATCTTTAATCTTCGGCGTTGCTCTATCTTTAGTAGCATTCTTCTAGTACCTCATGTGTGCACCATTTTGGTGGACTACGATGCATAACGATATATGTGGTTTGTTGTGAGAGGAAAACATTGTATCATGGTTGATAAGGCCTGGCTGAAACCAATATGCATGGAGAGGCTAGGTCCTGGCCGAGGGCTATTTTATAGGGGCTAGCAGTCGTGGTACATTTTTATTTCTGAACTAAAGTTGTCGGGGTAGGTGGGAGCAGTGTTCCAACTATTGTGGTCATGGGAGCACTGTTGGCATATGAGGAGCATCTACACATCACTATCGGTTTTAGTTTAAAAACCGATAGTGAATTAGGCCTTCTGTGTCGGTTTGAGCAACTGACTGTGATAGAAGCTATCACTGCCGGTTTTAAAACCAAAAACAGGTAGCGAAGGGCCCTGCTGCCATCTTTTAGTACAAAAATATAAAAAAACACTATCGGTTTGGAGCTTGCCATCGTAGCCTTTTTGTAAAAAATATAAAAAAGTTTGGCTCGCCTGAGATTCAAGCACAGGTCGTGGGGTCGAGAGTGCGTGGCCTTAACCACTGAGTTAGGATAGGAAGTTTCGGTTAGAATTGTTTTATTTTTTTCTTTTATCCCATCGTAATGCACTACTAAATAATAAATGCAAAATCAAAAAAGTTTGGCCCGCCTGGGATTTGAGTGTGGGTCTCAGAGTATAGAGTGCGTGGCCTTAACTATTGAGCTAGGATAGGGAGTTCGGTTAGTTTGCTTTTCTTTATTTATTTATTAATAGAAATAATGCAGTTAGTTTATATTCTAAAATAACACAAAAAATATGTCTTGATTATTTAATTCTATGATAATTAATTAATGGTCTATAATTATCAAATAATAGTGTTTGTGAACATCATCTTAATATTTGATTACATAGTCAATAATTAAATTGTAGAGATGCGCACAAAATATAAATTAAATATTCAGTGCGAATTACTGATACAACGTCTGCATAATGATTATATAGTTAACAATAATCTAACTATCTTTAGGTGCATCAACAATGAGGGCCTCATTGTAATCAATTCATACGTAAGCAGGTTCGTCACCCTCTTGAAGGATAGGTAGGGGTATGTTCGCCCCGAATGGATGTATTTTCTGATAGCCCCTGTAGTCTTCTTCGTCCGTCAGTCCATCGACACTGACAATCTTCCTTTTCCCTTCTAGGACTACTTTTAGCCTTCTTTTTGTCTTGTTGTCCCTTGCATAGAAGACTTGCATAACATTTCTCGCAAGGACGAAGGGGTCGTCTCTGTATGCGGTCTTAGTGAGATCAACGGTAGTGAACCCTTCGCTGTTAGTATTGATTTTCTCGAGTCGGACCCACAGGTAGCGAAAAAGAGCTGCCTTCAATGGACCATACGCTAGCTCTCATATCTCCTCTATGAAACCATAGTATGTCGCCTGCACGTTTCCGTTTTCGTTGTGACCATCAAAACGAACACCACAATTTTGGTATGTGCTCTTTCCATCTTGCATTTTTGTGTAAAATGTGAATCCATTGATCTCATACCCTTGGTACTTAAGATATGTACTCGAAGGCCCCTTGGCTAAGGCATCCAGTTGATTATCCAACTGTATTCCAAGCAAGCAACGTCGCAACCAGCTGACAAATTCCTCCTTATATTTTTTATCCAGCCAAGCCCGTGACCTACTCGGATATAGAGTTTGCAGCGATTGCCTGTGCTCATCAATGTATGGCATCACACCCTCGGCTTGCTGGAGAACAGCGAACTATGCCTGTCTAATATAAACAGGGTCATCTACTGTAATAGATTTCTCCCCGATCGTTCCTTTGCCACATAGTCTTCCCTCATGATGAGATTCTGGAACTCCGACCCTTTTTATGTCCAGATAATATGTGCAGAACTCAATGACCTCCTCCGTTGACCATCCTTCAACCATGCCCCCTTCTGGCCTAAATTTGTTCCTACAATACCTCCTAAAAACTTTCATCAATCTTTCAAAAGGGAACATCTGATGCAGGTACATTGGGCCAAGGGATCTAATTTGGTCAACAAGATGAATGAGCAGATGCAATGAGATATCAAAGTAAGTCGGTGAGAAATGCATCTCAAGCCTAACGAGAGTTTCGGCTATGTCCCGCTGCAGCTGCTCTAGCGTGGACACATCAATGACCTTTTTTGAGATCATGTTGAAGAACGAGCAAAGCTTTATGATTGGGGCGCAGACCTTTGGGGGGAGGATACCACGTAGGGCAACAGGGAGCAGCTGAGTCATAATGACAAGTCAGTCATGGGCCTTCATAGGGCTATAGTTGAACTTGAGTTCTCTCATGTTCACTAGCCTCTTCGGGTTCGCACAGTAGCCCATCAGGACTTGGAGTTCATTGAAGAAAGAAATAAGTGCACGCTTTTCTTCCTTCTTCAATGTCCATGATGCAACCAGAAGTTTGAACTAGCCATTCTCTAGCTCCACGGAATGCAGCTCCTTCCTGATTCCCAAGTGTTGCATGTCCAGGCGTGTGGCTAGTGAATCCTCCGATGTCCCCCCGGTGTCCATCAAGGTGTTAAGAGTGTTAGCGCACATGTTTTTAGTGATGTGCATGGGATCAAGACAGTGGTGTACACTAAAAAATGGTCAGTAAGGTAGTTTCCAAAAAACTGATTTTTTCTTCCAATCGCTCCCATCAGGCGCTGCTACTGCATTATCCACCTTCCCAAGGACAACCTCCAGTTTATTGAGTTCTTGAAGTATCGCAGGCCCGTCTCGACATTTTGGAGCTAAGCATTTCTCAATAGTACCATTGAAATCTTTTTTGTTCCTGCAGTAAGGGTGATCCTTATGTAGGAACCTACGGTGTCCCATATAAACTATCTTTGAGTTATTTGGCAGATTTACCGCATCGGTGTCGTCCAAGCACTCAACACATCCAGTATAGCCTTTGGTCTTCTCTCCGGACAATGAACCTCGACCTGGCAGGTCGGTGATTGGAGCGATAAGTACTCCCTTGATCATGACATGTTCCTTTTTGTACTCGTCCCAAACATCCGGCACACCCTTTTCAAACATCTCCACTAGTTCATCGATCACTGGTTCCAGAAACACATCGATGTCATTCCTAGGTTGTCTTGGCCCTTGGATCAGTAGTGGCATCTGGATGTACGACCGCTTCATACATACCCAAGGTGGAAGGTTGTATATACACAGCGTCACTGGCCAGGTGCTATGATTGCTTCTAACCTGGTCGAAAGGATTCATCCCATCTATGCTCAAAGCAAACCAAAGGTGCCTTACCTCTCCACCGATGTCCTTAAAGAACATAGTATTGACAGTCCTCCAGTCATGCGCATCGGCGGGGTGCGTCATCATTATATCTTTCTTACGCTCTTCGCCATGCCAGCGCAATAGCTTGGCTGCCTTTGCACATGCAAACAGCCTATGCACCCGGGGAGCTATAGGGAAATACCAAATGACCTTTATGGGACCTCCTCTGGTCTTGGTGCCCTCATCTGACGGCCCTTCCTTGTACCGTGGAGCTTCACACTTGGGGCACTTATCCAAGTCTTTGTATTTTTCTCCACGGTATAATATGCAATCATTGGAACACGCGTGGATTTTTTCAACCTCGAGGCCGATGGGGCAGATCATTTGCTTGGCCAAGTATGTCTTTTCTGGCAACTCATTTTTTTCTGGGAGCATTTTCCTTATTATACCTAACAACTGATCGAAGCCTTTATCGCTCAATCCGTTTGTTGATTTGAACTCTAACAGCATGATGTCGGCTTCCAGTTTGCTAATTGGACAATTCCTATACAATAGTGTTTTGCCATCTTGTCTCATTTTCTCTAGCTTTCTCAGCTGTCTTTCACTAAGACATCCGGTCTCTACATTACGTAGCAGCTGAGAAATGCCAGCGTTATCCTCGGTGTCATCAGCTAGTGTGTTTCTAAACACATTATTAACTATGGCCATAGGTTCCGTGTTGACACCGGGTTCCTCGTCAGCATCGTGCATGGCTATGTCAAGCATGTCTACATCATCATCGTTTTCCTACAGAACATTCACACCAACCTCGCCATGCATAGTTCATATCATATAGTTTGGCATGAACCCCTTGGTAATCAAGTGCGATCGTATAGACTCAATTTGACGAAAGTTCTTATGATTCTTGCAATCTTTGCAAGGGCAGAAGACAGGGTTCGCATTCCCAGCATGGGCTTTGGCATCGATGATAAACTGGCTGACGCCATGCATGTACCGCTTGTCTGTTCGGGACAGATGCATCCACTCTCAATCCATCTCTACACAAAAAATACTGAGACAGTAATTACAAAGAATTAATAAGAAATTGAGCTTCATGAACAACAATTGTAGCTCAATAGTACCATTTTTGGAAAACATTATTGTACACTAATTATTGGAAAATTGAAATTGGTAGCCCCAGCCCAGTAAATTGAAAATTGTAGTAAAAAACAATTATTGCACAATATTGAAGAACAACTATTTTACTGTACTTCTAAGAACTAATTATAGCATCACATACTAGCAATGATGATCTTGACCACCATGGAATAATTAGTTAGGAATTTGAATGTGTTCATAGACACCAACCTTTTGGATGATGGATTCACCATAATTTGAGCCTTGCACAAATATCCAATTGGAAAAGTGCTCTCTAGAATGGAGAAAGAACTAGAATGAGAATCAAGCAATGTAGCCATCAAAATGATGCTAATTAAACAACAAAATCAAAGGAGTGGATGTTTATTACTAACCTTAAAGCAAAAAGATCAAGCCATTCTTCAAAATCCAAGCACTAGCTTCATGGTGAAGAGCAGCCGCAACAATGGAGGGAAGGGTCCAAACGTGCGCCTCTATTCTCAGGATGGAAGAGAGGAGGAAGGAGAGGACGGCTGTAGCATTTTTGTGTTGTACGCTTATCACTGTTGGTTCATGGCTAGAACCGACAGTGATAGAGCCCAATCACTGTCGGCTCTTGGCTTAAACCGGCAGTGATGAGTGCCTGCCAAAACACTACCGGTTCAAGCCACAAACCGGCAGTGATGTGGTCCTTCACTGCCGGTTTTAGCCCAACCCCAATTATTTTTTCATTTTCAAGCTCATAACCGGCAGTGATAGTACATCACTGCCGGTTCTCAGAAATTCGGCAGTGATGATGCCGGCAGTGATGTGCAAATCTGGCGTAGTGCACCACCGGCCGATCTCCGTCGGCCGCCGTCAGTCTCCTCGGAGGCGCCCTTGGAGGGATCTCTAGTGCCCAGGGTCTCGCCTCCGCTCCCCGGCTTCTCGGCCGCCGCCACGAGCCACCACCGACCACCACCACCACGCCACCGCCGCCCACCACCACCACGTCACCACCCACCACGCCAGGGAAGAGAGGGAGAGGAGGCCGCGGCCGCCGGATCAGGGGAAGAGAGGGAGAGGAGGGGGCAGCCGGGCCGGATCCGCCGCCGGGGAAGAGAGGGAGAGGAGAGGGCAGCCACCGGATCCGGGGAAGAGAGGGAGAGAAGGGGGCGGCCGCGCCGTATCCACCACCGGGGAAGAGAGGGAGAGGAGGAGAGGGGTGCCGGTGGTGGGAAGAGAGGGAGAGGATGGGGCGGCCGCATCGGATCCGTCGCCAGGGAAGAGAGAGGAGGGGGCGGCCACGCTGGATCCACCGCCGGGGAAGAGAGAGGAGGGGGAGGGGCGCCGATGGTGGGAAGAGAGGGAGAGGAGGGGGCGGCCGCGCCGGGGCCGGATCCGGCCTCCCCGTGCGCCACCGTCGCCGGATCCACCCGCGCTAGGGCTGGATCTGGTGGAGGCGGTGGAGGAGGGAGGGAGGTGCGCCGCCACGTAGGGAGAGGCAGGGGGAGCGCCGCCATGCCGAGAGAGGAAGGCGGGAGGGTAGGCTGCGCCGGCGCCGGAGAGGGAGGAGGGGAGGGCGGGGCCGCGCCAGGGCCGAGAGGGAAGAGGGGGCGGCGCGTGCGCATGCGCGGGGAGGGGGCGGCGCGTGCCCGTGCGCGGAGAAGGGGAGGGGGCCGTGCAGGGAGACCTAGGGCGTGTCCGCTGGGGGTTAAAAAAAGATTTTTTTCGTTTGCCGAGTGTCCCAGATCTGGGCACTCGGCAAAATTTTTTTTCCAGTTTTTTTCTTCTCCTTCTTTCTCAAAAAAAAAATATTTTTTTCCTTTGCCGTGTGTCCTGGATCTGGGCACTGGGCAAAAAAAAAAATTCTTCTCCTTCTTTTCGAGAAAAAATATTTTTTCCTTTGCTGAGTGTCCTTGATTTGGGCACTCGGTATAGATTTTTTTTCATTTTTTTCTTCTCTTTCTTTCCTAGAAATTTTTTTTCCTTTGCCGAGTGTAAAAAAAAAACGCTCGGCAAACCCCATCTTTGCTAAGTGTTTTTTTTTTACACTCGGCAAACCTCCTCTTTACCGAGTGTTTTTTTTTTGCCGAGTGTTTTTATGGCAACACTTGGCAAAGAACTTGTTTGCCGAGTGCCCGAGAGAATACACTCGGTAAACACAAAAACACTCGGCAAATTTGACGTTTCCGGTGGTGGGGACTGGGGGTAGTGCCGAAGCAACCACGGATACTGGGCTGGGTGATCCGAGTACCGCTGGCAATGAAGCAGATCCGGGTAGTGACTCAGAAATAAATATTGAAAACCTCATAATGCAGCCTACCCGGACTGGTAAGCGAGAAGGGACAGGCGGGAAGCGCCAGCTGGATGCCGACGGCTCCGCCGAACAGGACGAGCAGTCGCCGAAGAGGGCCCGCCGTTCCCGGACTGCCAAGGCAGGTAAGAGTATCCATCCGTGTATCTTTGCATGTTAATTTATGTGGAGCTAATCCACTTCTGAGTCTGTCCTTGTGACTATAGGCCGTAAGAACGTTGAAGAGCAACAGGAGAAGGACACTTCCTGGTCGACAAACCAGTAATGAGCTTGTAGATTATTCTTTCTGAAACAAGTAATCTTCTACACTTGGAAACTGAAAGCATGTCTGCAGGATGCCGCCCCCGGAAATGCACAGCACTCGGGTGCCGACCCAAGGTGACGGCAGTGCACCCGGCGGAGGCCCCAAGTCCACCCTGCTACCGGATGACATCGTGATGATAGCTCCGGTGAAGGATGCTATGTTTAGCCGCTCATCGGGCGTCCAAAAGCTCAGTATGCCCACGTTGAAGAAGAAGACATCTTCCAATTGAGTAACCAATTGCTCTGCTCCACTTTAGCCGTAGTCGGGAGAACTATAATTAACTCTGTGTTCTTTATCAGGCCAACGGTGGAGGCGCGAGCGCCGAGTCCTCCACCCCAAGGTGAAGAAAAGCTGGCGGGGGAAGACTCGTCCAATGAGTCCGTGCCCAAGCCTGGCCCCGCTTCAGCCTCGCAGGCGCAGAAGCCGAGTGCCCCAGAACCTCAAGAAAAGACCTCTGCTGGTCAAGGGGACTAGGGGAGGAGGCAGCAGCGGGTGTGTCTGTGAGCCGGGTAGGAAAATACCCTATGATGAACATCCCGCAGCCCAGGGCCAGGCTCCAGACCTATAGCCCAGAGCTTGCAGAGCTTTTGTCTTCATGGGCCGGGATGCTTGAGAAGGTTGGTGTCGTCGACGGGCAGCTTAAGGTATGTGCCTCTGACCGTGCTAATTTGTTGGCTGCTTTAAAGTAGGAGATGTGTGAATATCCGAGTACCAACTTTATGACAGTCTTACTCGCCGGGCTTAGAGCTGAAGGCGTCAGACCAGGCCATGCGCATCCATGCCGACTTATCCTCCGAAGTCACCAAGGAGGTGCAGTCCTCAAAGGAGGCCGAGTGGAAGACGACCAAAGAGAAGCACCGGGAAACTCTCCAGGTCCTTCGGGCGCAGATCGGTGAAGCCAACCGTCAGAAGGAGGCAGCCGAGGAGAGGGCCACCAAAGCCCCGGCTGTCCTTATGATGCTGTAGCGTGATATTGCTGATGACCCTATTGGCTTGGTGATAGCACTTGTGAGTATTGTGGTGCTGTCTTTGTAGATGAATTGGGCATTGATGATCGCCGTCTTGGAGGGATCTCCAGTGCCCAGGTCGATCTTCATAACATCTAAGTCCTCAGGTGCTCTGATGATACCTGCCTTCTTGGTTGGTACTTCCATGTCGTCGGGCTTGGTATTGTGGACAAGTGTGGCAATCTCTTGTACTTCAAGTGCAAGTTGAGCCTTCGCTGCAATCTGGATGGCCTCCGTGTCGCAGTCATATGAACGCTTCAAGTCGCCTCAAAGAGAAAGTACTCCATTAGGACCTGGCATCTTGAGCAAGAGGTACGGGTAGTGAGGAACTGCCATGAACTTGGCCAGAGCTGGACGCCCGAACATGGCGTAATACGATGAGTCAAAGTCAGCCACCTCGAACTTGATGAACTCCATTCGGTAATTATCTGGGGAACCAAATGTAACTGGGAGCGAGATCTGTCCGAGTGGCATAGCAGCTTTGCCGGGTACTATCCCGTAGAAAGGGATGTCTGTAGGTGTGAGCAGATCGGAGAAATCTAGGCCTACCTTTTTCAACATGTCGGCAAAGATAATATTTAGTCCCGCACCGCCGTCGATCAAGACCTTGGTAACTGTCATGCCTGCTATTGTTGGATCCAGGACCAGTGGATAGTGGCCAGCATTGGATACGCTGGTCCATTGGTCCTTTCTAGAAAACTGAATCGAGTTGTAGCACCCGGTTTCAAGAACAAAACCAGATACACACCATATGTGAGCCTAGGAAGTCAAATATCACATATAGCTACAAATAAGGGTAATATCAATAGACAATGTTCAATATATAACGTACTTAGTATAAAGAATATAACCTTAGATAGCAAACAGCGGAAAGACAACTCCGATCTTCGGGTGAAGACTCCAATTCCACAGGGACAACTGACTGGTTCATCACAAGCCTAATTCCTCAAAACTACTTTAAGTACATGTCGTACTCAACAAATATAACATGGGGTTCATGAGGCTCAAAAGGTTGACACTAGTTTAACTGCGTTTAGCTTTTAATGAGTCATCTTTTAGCAATTGAGTGGCAACAAGTTTATTCACAGCCCATAAACACATGATTAGGTAAACATGAATAATGAATAGCATAATCAGTAATCATTAGTGAGCATCTTCATCATTAGTATCATCAGTGTTCATCATCTATTCCGTAAGGGTTCCAAGGCCGCTCGTGACTATGAGCATGGCTGATATACCAGTTTTACACTCTATAGAGGTTGTACACTTCCACTATGAGTCATGATTTACCCTTTCGCCCGAGGTAGCTAATCTCTTGACCCACTTCCAAGGAAGGTCAGCAGGGTTCATTATGGAGTCTTTCAAAGGTTCGTCTAACAAGTTAGGGCCATTAGATTTACTCGGCAAATAGATGTAGAGCCCCCTTCCCGATGGCACAATGACACGCAGCCTATACACAAGGGGATAGAGGCCGCATTATACCCAATTCGGCAAGCCATTCTTATGCCAATAAAGGTAACCTCAAACAAGCTAGAAAAGGTCCTCATACTGAGCTAAAGCCAGAGCCATGTAGCCATCACAGTTGTACTGTAAGTCCCAGATGATCACTTACAGATAAGTCCTTAGGGAGAGGAATCTAGAGCACCATAAAAACAGCCCAATGCTCTAGCCCCCTTGTTCCATGTTGCTAAAAACATCTTTTAGTGTTTATTGCATATACCATTAGTTAAATTACAAGATCATGGTTGTTGGTTGAGCACTAGCATCATACTACCCAATGTAATAACCTAAAGGTATCAAGGTACAGGGTAACAAGGTACTAGGAAATCCTTAGTGGCAGTGAAGGTAGACACATGCAGTATGAATTAAATAATTAAATGTGTATAGGACAACAAGGAAGATCCCATGCTCTACTTGCCTTAAAATTAATCCTTCTTCCAATCCAAATCTTCAGAGATCTGCTTCTTGATTCAACACGTAAAGCTCACCGACTGGACAAGATCATAAAGCATCACACAAGCATTCATGCAATCATACACGAAGCAAACAATAGAACTAAATTAGAACAGTACACCAATCATAGAAAAATAAGTAAAATAGTTTGAAATACGATCCTACGCATCCCTACGAACACACAGACGCGAAAAGCACGCTAATCGGAGTTTCGGTGAAAAAGATACATCTATCGATAGATCTGCTTAATACACGGAAAAGAAGACTATAGGCCTCATTTATTTTAACTATATAAAAGCTTATATAAATTGAATTAAGTCAAATTTAGATTTGAATTGTAATACTAAAGTAAAATAAATCATATTTTATTTATAAAACCCAGTTGCATAATTATTAATCAAGCTATGATTTAAACCATGAAATTTCAGAAATAGTAATATGGTAAACACTATTACTAATGCGTAGATCTCATCGCTATGAATCTAACGCAACTTGAATGGGTCAAAACGGAGCTAAAATGTAGAAGATATTATTTTAACAAGATTTCTTTTAATAAAATAATAGATTAAATCTAATCCCGAATTTCAAAAGTTGAAAACATACTTAACAATAGTTTGAACATGTAGATTATGTAAGTACGAACCTAACGCAAGTTGAACGGACCAAATCGGAGTTAAAACAGAGAAGTTATGGCCCAAAGAAAATAGTGGCAAAACTGTAAATAAGTAAAAACGTATTTTGGATCTAAACTGACAAAACTACGCTTTCCAAAGAATAAAACGCATCCTGAATATACACTTTGGACCGCGGGTTTGAAAACAGAAAACTAGAGGGCTCTCTTAAAAAAACAGGGACGGCGGGTTGAGACTCAATTTGTTGTAATGGCCTTTTTGCAAAAACGCCAGCGAAGGGGTACCATCTAATCCTACCTCTTGATCTTGAATCGGATCGACGAAATTGGATCGGCTGACGAAAGAGGACTGGCGAGGCCGGCGACGAGGTTGGTGACGGTGGCGCCATGGCCGGCAAAGGAAGCTCAGCGGCGAAACTCGGAACACGACCTACGGTGCACGATTTTCGACGAGGAAGACATGGGGTGGAAGAGGAGGTTGAGGCGAGCTCACCTCAGGATACCTCAGCGGCGGAGAAGGAGCAAGGTGGGCGCTGTGCTTGGCTGGAGATGGCGAACGGCGGCGCGAGCTCGCTACAGCAAAGGCGGCTCGGCGAAGGTGGCTGCGGGCGCTCGAGGGCGGAGTAGGGAGGCAGCTCGGCTCGATCGGTATTTATGGGGGTCGAGGCGGCTTGGGCGGCATAGCACCGAGGCGTAGCGAACACGGACAGCGGCGACGCAGAGGTGTTCGACTGGAGCACGACGCGGGGAAGAAGGAGGCCCCGACATGCGGGCCCGACGCATCAGCGGAAGGAGGCGGGAATGCGAGCGCAGCGCGGACCTAGGCCATGGCGTGCGCTGCTAGGCTGCGGAGCTGGAACGGGCCGCACAGAGGAAGAGAGACGCGGGGCGCGGGAGCAGGCCCACAGGCCGAAAGCAGGGGAAAGGGAGAAACAGGTCAGCGGGGAAGAAACTTAGGCCGGGTGGAAGCTGGTCGTTTGGGCCGAAAGCAAGGGGAGGAAAAGAAATCCTTTTCTATTTTCTAAACCAATTTCCAAACAAACTTTAAATGCAAATTCCAATCAATTTGAAATTTGATTTCAAATCACACAACTCAAAAATTACTATGCAGCAGCATGAATGCACATACATGTTGCTAAACCTTATGATGAATTTTAATTTAATGACAAATTTTATTTTCCTATATTTCATGAGCACAAAAATACAGAATTAAATCATTTTAACCCTATTTTCAAAAGAGGCAAATTTTAGGTTGTTACACGGGTACTTAGACCAGTTAAGGTATTTAAGCATGGCGGGCTCTGCCACCATGATATCACGTAGAGCGAGTTTCACCTTGCACTTGGATGATGAAGCTGGAAGTCCTCCGAATATAACAGCGACAGCGCCTTTAGAATGCTGGTAGCCTTTGTCACCTTGGTCTTCCCCATCCTTCTTGTCATCGTCCTTATCCTTGCCCTTATCATTTTTATTATAGAAACCCAAATCTTTGAGCTGCCGGCACTCGGCGGCCGAGTGCTTGGCGTTCTGATGGAAAGGACAAGGTAGGTCTTGTAGATCTTGAAATCGTCTGGGCTTGCCAGACTTCTTGGACTTATCCATGGTGGCAAGGGTGTTGTCGGGTCCCCGCTTTTCTGCCAGACTGCCCACCCTGGTTACCCCCGGAGTCGTAGCCTCGATTGTCCCGGTTGTCTTGGCGGTTGCGGTTGGGAAATCTCTAGTGTGTCCACTCTTCGGAAGCAATCATCTTCTGGACAGTGCGACAGAACTCATCTGCTGTCTCTGGGTTGTCATCGCAGAAAGCTTGGAGTTGTCATCGTTCCTTGATCCCGTTGGAAAAGTGTTTGATTACTTCCCTTTCAGTGATATCGAATACTTGGGACCGTAGCTCTGCAAATCGTCGATAGTATTCTCAAAGGCTCTCACTAGGAAGCTTCTTATAGCCTCTAAGCTTGATCCGGGTGCTTGGTTGGGTAAGGACTCCACAGAAATTTTGGCAGAATTTCCTCTGAAGGTGATCCCAATTGTCAATTGAGCCGGGTTGGAGCCTGTCGAACCAAGCTAATGGCACGGGCTCGAGTGCCATGGGGAAGTAGAGAACTTTGAGAACATTATCGCTGCCTGCTGACTCTATCGACTGAGAGTAAATGCGGAGCCATTGATTTGGCTTTGTCTTCCCATCATACTTGGTGTGATTGGATGGCTTGAAGTTGTACGGTAGTCGGACTGAGAGAAGTCGATCAGAGAAATGGGGGAACCTATCTGGTATGCTGGCTACCCTATAGTTGGACTCAGCACTGCCTTCCCTGTTGCTGAGATGATGGCGCAGATCGGTGGGAGGCAGGTTTGTCGGATACCAGTCTCTGTTCCCCTGTTCTGGCTGGCGTTCCCCCCGAGTCGATCGTGGGCCGGTACTCGCTGTTCCGGTCTGGCAGATCCTCCATGAGAAGGGTTGTTGGCGTTGGCCGAGTTCCTGCCTTACAAGTGCAGGGCTGTAGATTCTAATATGACCCTAAGACGTCGTTGCTCCTCAGCCGGATATTGAAGGTCCACCAGTTCTTTTGCCAGGGCCTAAACATTGGCATAGGGTGTAGTAAATACCCTGTGGCCAGCAACTTCCATGAAGTCGGCATCGAGGTTGCGTAAGGCAGACGCCATTCTGCGATCATGCTCCCGACATTGCCGATTGCTTATCTCGTCGTCATGGTGTTGTTGGGCTTCAGCTTCTGCAGCTAAACGCAGCCGTTCGACTTCATGGCATCTTGACTCATAGTGCTCGCATTCTTCCTTGCGATGCTAGGCACGATTACGGTGAGCCTGCCGTTGCCGATTCTTCCTTTCTCGCACAGTCTTCTAGGCGTCTGTCTCGTTGGCGGGTGCTGGGGTAGTGGGGTATCAGCTGAGATGTTGGACAAGGTCTCGTCGTCAGGTTGGACGTCGGGGGCTTGTGGCATGGGAATCTATGGCGGCTGACGTAGCATGAAAACTTCCCGCGTGTGGCAGAGGACGCTGTTAGTCCTAGACTCTGCCGTTTCTGTGTTAGTTAGGATCTCTGTGGAACCCGTATCCTCCATTGGAAGGGTGCTGCCATCTTGATATGGCATCAGCTCAACCATGCCGACAAGGTGAGAGGGATCCGACGAGTCGTTGAGAGGCATAGTTCCAGGCCAGTGCACAATACAGCCTTCCGAGGTGATGGACAGTACTAAACCCTGCTGCGCTCCTGACAAAGGAATTTCTCGATTTGATTGCATGAGATGCTGAATCGACTCCTAATAAATAGAAGCCGAATTCCGGAGTCCGAGTGAAAAACGACTCGGGTTTCCGATGCGGGCACTTGAAGTGGACTCCGAGTCGGACAAGGCTGGAGTGTCCGAGTGGGAGTTGTGAGTCTTGGAGATCTCTCGGTTCTGAGTTAGATCGGAAATCGAAACACGTGAAAATTTCTCGACGAAATGATCCAGCATAGCTGTTGAAGCTGCTGGAGAAGCCTGAGTCATCGGGATCTCCATGAGGCGACCTTGGAGTTGGCTACTGTTGTCAGCCATGTAGATCCAGGAGCCAAAGATGAAGGTCAATGCTGCCGGTAAAATCATATTGTCGAGGTCCGCCAAGCTCTCAGTCGCGAATTCGTCGAAAGCCCCTACCTGGCGTGCCAGCTGTCGGTGTTTGAGGACCGGCAACTCGTCACAGGGTTACCCGGGTCAATGGTTGGTGGGCTTTGATGTACGCTAAACTCGGCGGTAACGCAAGAGAAAATAATTTATATACTGGTTCAGGCCGCTGGGATAGCATAATAGCCTAGTCCAGTCAGGCATGAGGCCTTGCATTGGATTGGTTTGTATGATTGTGTGTACAAGGGGATGCACCCCGGACTCTCTTTATATAGGTAGAGAGGGCTGGGGTACGTATCTAGTCCTAGTCGGTTACAATAGAAGAGTCCTAGATCTATTACATGAGTTATCTTTCCTTAGTAATCCGACTAGGTTGGTCACTGATAGCTTGGAGTCCACGCCACCTTGTCTCATGTCTTCAAGCACCGTGGGCCAGCGCAGGGCCCAGCCGGGTATATGGCCCCATAAGGAACCCCTAGGGCCCTGGTCCGTCAACAACTCTTTCAAACATATATGACACAAGACAAGATCAACTCCAAATCATTAATGATATATATAGAAGCTGTTTAAATTTATAGACTCACTGTCCTACTCATTTTCTTAATCTTATATGAGCACATGCGGGGCACCGTACCTGTTAGGTTTAGTCCCACATCCGTAATTGATGTTGGGGGACACAATATATAAGGCGAAGGCATCCCTCGTATATCAAACTAGCCTTTTGTGTTGAGACAGATCCAAGACTTTGGTATCTCTTGCGGGCTCCGATGGACCTGAGCCTGACGGGTACTGGCTCATGGTTGTAACAAACTAGGCTCCATTTAACCGTGTGCTCTAATAAGTGGTATCAAATCCCATAGTCAAAAACCTAGAAAATCTTAGGGCTATATCTAGCCATGCCTTCTAACGAGTAGTATCAGAGCTCATGGTCAAAAACCTAGAAAATCTCACGGGTCAAGCATCATTCATAGTTTAATAGCTTGGTGGGGGCTTTACAGCTAGCGGAAGAAACCTAAAAAGCAGTAGGTGGTATTGGGATATAAATTAGGTTCTCTTGATCATCGGTTTTGTTCAAGTTTTTCTTGGATAATAGTGAAATTGGCTTGTTCTGGACTTGTTCTAGGCTTCATGCGTCATATAAACAGGGGAGTACAGAGCCGGCTGTAGTTTCCACCAAGATGAACACTGAATTAATCTGCTATAAAACTTGCAACGAATAAATTAAATTAAAACAAAAGCTTGTTTTTTATAACGAAAAAGAACAGAACGAATTCTTTAGCATTTTTCTTAAGTGCCCGTTCGTATATATGGTTTTTTTATAGCCGGTATATATATACACACACGAATTGGATGCCAAAAATCTGAGGTGTTTTTTAAATAAAAATTGGATGGCGACACGAATAAGGGGCTATCAGCAAAGGACAAGGATTTCTATGTACATATATATTTGAATTTTGATGTTCCTAGACTAGGGGGGTATCCGTAAATAATAAGAAACGGGGGCTTTTCGCAATATTCTCCACCAGCGAGAACCACCAGCCACGCGGCGCATGATGTGCAGCTTCCAACTTCCTTAGGGCTCGATTGAAAAGCCTTGGAATGGCATGGATCGGGTTCCAAACCCCGGCACCCGTGGCACCAAGCCCACGCCGAGGCGAGCTCCCCCGTCTGGCGCAAAGATGTATTTGGCAGGTCGTGGGTCGACGTGGATCGCTGCCCAAACCGGCTGTTCCATGGGGAGAAAAAATCGTCGGCCCTTGCCCTCGCGTATGTGCACTGCATTGGCCCTCGGCCTCACATTGCCGCTAGCTCTTGGATCAACCCGGAGGGGAACGGGTGGCCACCGTGGGTCGGTCACCTCTCCCTTGGTTTACTTCCTAGAAATGCCAAACGAGGCCTTAGATGGGGAATTGGGGGGTGATCCCCAAGGCATAAATCCAGGGTGCACTGACTTAGCAACCTCATTTTCAGAGACAAGTGCACCGTACGATTACCGAACCAATATCAATAATTGAGAATATCTTGGAAATAACTATTATTGCGCCCCATCCGTCTCAACTCTCAAGGTTGTACGCGCCACTAAGCAATGTAGATATTTTTTTCTTTTGAAGAGCTAACATCAGCTGTAGCAAATGAGTTTTGTGTATTTTTCGTGGCCCACTCTGTGGACTGCTTGTTTGATTGCCCGCCAGAATTTTTCTCCTTTGTTGGGCTTTTTAGTACACACAGGGGAATTATAAGTAAAAACTCCTGCCAAATTATCCCACCGGCAGGGCCAACCGTGGGCGCGAAATAGTAGAAACCCAAAACCGCACCTTCCGTGTGGGTCTGAGTTCGCCGCTGAAAAAAAATTGCCATAAAAAAAGCGGGCCGGCAAAAAGATAAAAGAAAGAAAACCTCAGCAGTGGGCAGGGACCAGAGAGAGACGCTACCTTTAATTTATGGACATATACTCCCCACTTGGATTAAGACGGCTTTGTTTGGTGTACCCCAAATTGGCAAATTGCATGCTGCTATGTACGTAATAATGGAATTCCAATATATGTGAATGAATGAAGCTAGAATTACAGAAACACCAATTGTCAAATTCTTTTTCCTATTCCTGTCCACTTCAGTCATTGTTTCCTAAGCATGATGGTTGACTGAGAATACGTCTACGATACATGCCAATACAACCTGAAAACTACATGTGTGTACGAGCTGGCGTCCACGAGTACGTACTACCACAGCACATGTCTTTTTCTATTGCTTGCACACATCTCAGCATCACCATTCGCTGGCAACGTAATTGGGAAAGGTCCAATTATACTCCGCAATAGTAAAATCATAGCTTGATCGACGACTAAGAGCAACTTTAGCAATGGCCCCTAAAACAGGCCCCCTGCTACGTACTTTGGATCATTTGAGGGCTCCTCCCATCTTTGACGACTCTATTTTCTAGGCTGCACTCCAGCAGTGGCCCTCAGAACGGAGCCTCCAAATTCATTCTAACTGAGAATGACACATGGGACCCAATTATCATTGACTAACTCGTTCAAAACACCTGGACCCGCAGATGGAGTCGCGCCCTCGCGTCGTTCAGGGGAGGGCAAGGAGTCACACCGGGAGAGGGAATCATGTCCTCGAGGGAGCAACGCCGCCGGTGGAGGGAGTCGCGCCGTCGCGCCAGAGACGGAGTCACACCATCCGGTGGAGGGAGCCGTGCCGGTAGGGAGGGGACAGAGTCGCGCCCTCGCGTGGAGGGAGTCGCGCTGCCAGGGAGGGAGTTGCGCTGCTGGAGATAGCGCGTGAGTCACGGTCACTAGGGAGGGAGTCGCTGTGCCGGGGGTCGCGAGCGAGTCGTGGTCACATGGATGGGGAAGGTTTAGGAGAAGGCACAACAGAAGAAACCGTCATTTGCGGGCTTGGCCTAGAGCCCGCAAGAACGAGGACCGGAGGAAGGATTTGAGTGCCCACCCAAATTTAAGGACTCTAGCAGAGGCTCTGCTAGTGTGTATAGGAGGAGGCATATGAAGCAGCACGTGGCAAACGCTGCGATCCAGATGCAGTACCACCTACCATGCCGGTTTGGCACACCAGCACGTACGATGGGAGGTACGATAGCAGCAGTGGTACCGGTGTGCACTGGACAGAGGCGCTGGCTACGATGCAAACTGGTGGTGGGACGGGACCAATGGTAGGTGCTGTGGGCATCCTGGTTACCAGCTGACGCCTCCTGGCACTGCGTTTCAAGTGTCTGCTTCAGTTACTATGTAATGACCATTATTGCTGCACGTTCTATTAGTGGTCTTAGGAGTTGGGATAAGTTTTGTGTCAGCTTATAATACCACAACTCTTTATCGGTGACTTAAAAATTGTGTATCTGTGATGCCTGAATAATTTGGAGCACGAGTTTCTCTCTTCTTTGCCTGGACGCTTTGACCACTTGCGTGGTGAAACGAAAACCAGCTTGCTATACTCTATTTCGTAGCTGAATTATCGTGAGTATTACTGCTTCTCATGACCAAAAAAGCATGGATGGATCGGCATCAGTAATGCCAAGTTGTGTCGCAAACATGGGTCCTGCAGAGCCAGCTCCAACTCTATCTTTCCCTGCAATATACTGCAGAAAGCGTCATGGCCGTGGCACCCAAAAGCAATGACGGATTTCCAATTGTATTCTGCAGCATTGCTCGAACAGTTCTTCACATTCGTAGCAGTGGTGAAAACCTGTTCAAACTTTTCTAATGTGTACTTCAACGTTTCAAGAGCTAAGAAAAAGAAGGCATGTCCACCGAACTGCCACTGCAAAGTAGTCTGGTGCAGCGTTGAACAGTCGAAATGGCTCAAAAATGACGGCAGTTGGTAAACCATAAACGAAGCAAATCATCACTGGATCAACTAGTATTTTATAACAATCCTATAAGATTCTGTTGATAATAATAAACATCTGATAGGTCTTAGACTCACTTAATGGGCATATCCGTATCCTTATAAATAGTGTAAGTTCTCACCGGCCTAAATATGGGCCGCCAAGTCGGGCCAAATGGGTCCCAGCAGGAGGCCATGACGGCTGTGCCCTGGTCTTCCATGCCGCCAGGGGCGCACGTGACCAGGGAGGGGTGGCTCCCCACCGCGCCGCCGACCCCACCGGGGGAGCCCGAAATAGAAAGAGATTAGGAGAAGATTTGGTAAAATAAAAAAAATTAGGAAAAATATAAATAGAATTTGTTTAGGAAATAAGATTAAAAAGGGTTGAGTGAAAATATATAAGAACTCCTCCAGTTTGCTTAGGGACCAAGTCCGCTAGGGATTATAAATATAGGAGCGATGTAACCGTTTGAATCTAAGCAGAACGACGCTCTTCCCCTCTCTACCCGTCTTCCTGCACTACCAGAACCAGGAGCTTTGCCAAGTGCCAACGGCACTTGGCAAAGTCCCAAAAACACTCGGCAAACGCCACTCGGCATAGGTTTTAATGACAAAGAGCTGTTTGCCGAGTGTCAATCATCGGGCACAACGCAAAGAATTTGCCGAGTGCCAAAAAAACACTCGGCAAATATTTTTTGAAAAAAATAAAAAAAACAAGCACCCTGCTCCGCCGGCCACCACCACCGCCCATGCCGCCGCCACCGCCACGCCAAGACCGTCGGCACACCACGCTCGCCCCTCCGCCCCGACGAAGCAACGCATGGCTGGCCGGCTGCTCTGGATCTCTGGTCCTCGGGCTCGCGTGCGTGCGCGGTCGTGCGGACGCCACCGGGGAAGGAGGGGCCCCCGGATCCGCGCCGCCACGCCGCCGGGGAAGGAGGGGGCGCCGGATCCGCGCCGCCACGCCACCGGGAAGGAGGGAAGGAGCATCCGCGCCGCCACGCCGCTAGGGAAGGAGGGAAGGAGGGGGCGCCGGATCCACGCCGCCATGCCACCGGGAAAGGAGGGGGCGCCAGATCCGAGGAGGGGGTGCTGGATCCGGCGAGGGGGCGCTGGGAGAGGGAGAGGGCAGGGCGCCGCCGCGCCGGGAGAGGAGGGCCGCGCGCGGCGCGCTCGGGATAGGAGGACCGCGGCTTGCTCGGGAGAGGACCGCCGCCACCACGCACGGAGAGAGGGAGGCGGGGCGCGCGACGGATTTGGAGAGAGGAGGGGCGGAGCGCGCAGCAGATTTCGGGGCGGGGCGCTCGGCGAATTTGGAGAGAGGGCGCGTGGCAGATTTGGAGAGAGGAGGGGCGGGGGGTGCGGCGGATTTATAGTAAAATTTGTTTGCCGAGTGTTCTGGATCCGAGCACTCGGCAAAGTTTTTTTCATTTTTTTTCTTCTCTTCGTTTCCAGAAAAAAGATTTTATTTCTTTGCCGAGTGTTTTTTTTACACTCGGCAAACACTCTCTTTGCCAAATGTTTATTTTTTGACACTCGGCAAACCCCATATTTGCCGAGTGCTTTTTTTTTGCCAAGTGTTTTTAGAGTAGCACTCGGCAAAGAACTTGTTCGCCGAGTGCCCGAGAGAATACACTCGGCAAACATAAAAACACTCGGCAAATTTGAAGATTCCGGTAGTGCTGTGCCTCCCTCCCCCTCTGCCCTAGCATCGCCGACTCCTCCTCCTCTGCGTTGCACGCCGCCAGCCGCAGGCTAGATCGGACCCATGGGCAATGCCAACGCCACCGCGGAGCTGCAGCAGTTGCTTGAGGCCTTCATCAACGACCCCACCAAACGCTTCGATGAGGTGCAGGAATACCTTATCAAGATCAACACCCGCCTGACCGCTATATTTTTAAGTATAGCGGTATGTGGAGCGAGCATGCATCACCAACTTAATAATTTCTAAGTATATATTCCCTTTTCTAGAATGGGGTACGGATTATACCTTTTTAAAAAGTGGCTGCATGCATGCACCCTAGCTCAACGTACTTTTCGTTGCAGGGGCGAAGACAACGTATTATTATAGTAACATCATGCATGGCCGCCCCCACATCAGCACCTACCCTAGCTTGGACACAAGTGGCAAATGGAACAACATGCATTCGTATATATATCCAGAAAAACAAAGACAAGTAAGACATAAAACCACCTCTAAAAAATAAGAGGACATAAAAAATCAAATTGGTCATCTTCTTCCTTCGATCATCCATTGCTTGCCGGAGCTTGAAAATCACACTGAATAGATGACGGTAAAGAAAAGGAACACCTACAAACATCCTCGCCGAACATGGCTTTGAAGACCACAAAAGCCACTCGCTGATGACAACGAGATCTAGTACCCACTGAAAGAATATGGGCTGGAGGAACCCTCTAAGGAACACAGGCTTGCTTCTTCACCATCAGAACAAAGTGTTGAAAATATCGGGCCTTCCTCTCGAATAGACCAAAAGACAATGCCGAAATCATCGCATCTAAAGTCAGCCAACTCCTTCCCAAGATAAACACATCAACTGCCAATATCTGAAAAGAACCAACAAATCTGACTAACCATGCACTCACTGGCCCTTCGCCGACGCCAGATCGAACGTCGTCCCGGTTGGGTTCAGTCCCGGTTTTCCAACCGGGACTGCGAATCTAGAACAAGAGGCGCTCATCAACCTAATAATTACTAAGTACATTCCCTTTTCTAGAATGGAGTACGAATTATATATATATTTTTAAAAGTGTCTGTATGCGTATGCATGCACCCTAGCGGTCAACATACATTTGATTGCAGGGGCTAAGATGCGATCCTATAGCTTGGACACATACGTATTATTATTGTAACATCATGCTTGGCCACCCCCACGTCAGCACCTACCCTAGCTTGGACACAAGGGGCAAATGGAACAACATGCATTCGTAAAATAAAGCGACCTTGACTCGACTTGTGCTAGCTAAAAGCATATATATGGTCCGCTTTTTCCAGTTAGGCACATACATGATTAGTGTCTTCGTGCAAGAGCTAGTTTCATCTTCAGCAAGAAATTAAAAACAGATGAAGATTCCAGTTATGACTAGTTTAATCACTACAAGAAATTAAAAACTGGTGGAGATTCCAGTTATGATAGTGACTACGTTTATTTGCATTTCTGATGAGCCTGGAGAGCGACTATGATCAAACCTACAAACCTACATGTGATTTGAAGTTTATTTGCATTTGTGATTGTGAACTTCATTTGCATATGTGATGTGTTGTCGATATATCTATATGAACTGCCTGTGATGCTTATTGTGAACTATATGTGATGGATGTAATGTTTATTTGAGTGTGGTACGTTATATGTGACCGAACCAAATAAAATGGATATATATGGTAGCTTTGCCGAGTGTTACACTCGGCAAAAGGGCTATTTGCCGAGTGCCATGCGAAATACACTCGGCAAAGAGGCCACGTGGCAAAAATCTGTGCATTTTGGGCCTAAAATGACCATCTTTGCCGAGTGTCACTGTGTCACTCGGCAAAGAGGCCAAAATCTAGGCCTAGAATGGTGAGTCTTTGCCGAGTGTCCGGGATGTGACACTTGACAAAGAAGTCATGTTTGCCGAGTGTCAGGGCCAGGACACTCGGCAAAGAAAGGCATGTTTGCCGAGGGCCGGGGCACTCGGCAAACAAGGGCATGTTTGCCGAGAACCAAGGCCGTTTGACACTCAGCAAACAAGGGCATGTTCGCCAAGTGCCAAGGGCGTTAGACACTCGGCAAACGTGCCATGACCGTCTCCGTGCCGTCACATTGCATTTTTTTTGCTGAGCGTCGGTTTTAGCACTCGGCAAAGTGTTTTCCGAGTGCCCGATAAAAAACACTCGGCAAAGAAACTTTTGCCGGCACTGTGTACGCCGTGTGCTGTTTGCCGAGTGTAACACTCGGCAAAGCCTTTGTCGTGTGTTTTTTGGGCTTCGCCATGTGCCGTGGACACACGGCAAACCTAGGCATTCCGGTAGTGAAAGCCACTCGCTGATGACATCGAGATCTAGTACCCACTGAAAGAATATGGGCTCGAGGAATCCTCTAAGGAACACATGCTTGCTTCTTCACCATCAGAACAAAGTGTTGAAAATATCGGGCCTTCCTGTCGAATAGACCAAAAGACGATGCCGAAATCATCGCATCTAAAGTCAGCCAACTCCTTCCCAAGATAAACACATCAACTGCCAATATCTGAAAAGAACCAACAAATCTGACTAACCATGCACTCACTGGCCCTTCGCCGACGCCAGATCGAACGTCGTCCTGGTTGGGTTCCAACCGGGACTGCCAATCTAGAAGTAGAGGCGCTCATCAGCCAAATAATTACTAAGTATATTCCCTTTTCTAGAATGGAGTACGAATTATATATTTTTTAAAAGTGTCTGTATGCGTATGCATGCACCCTAGCGCTCAACATACATTTCATTGCAGGGGCGAAGATGCGATCCTATAGCTTGGACACATACGTATTATTATAGTAACATCATGCTTTGTCGCCACCACGTCAGCACCTACCCTAGCTTGGACACAAGTGGCAAATGGAACAACATGCATTCGTATAATAAAGCGACCTTGACTCGACTTGTGCTAGCTAAAAGCATATATATGGTCCGCTTTTTCCCGTTAGGCACATACATGATTAGTGTCTTCGTGCAAGAGCTAGTTTCATCTTCAGTAAGAAATTAAAAACTGATGAAGATTCCAGTTATGACTAGTTTAATCACTAGTGTGTGTCGCTCTAGTGCATGGTACAGTAACCGATGACGTCAAAGGCTGGGGCGTCGTCATCGCTTGTCAATAAATTAATGAGGACATCACTCCCTCTATCTCGAAAACCTCAATGTTCTACGTCGAATTATTCCTAGTCAAACTATCTCGTGTTTGACTAAATTTGGAATGACAAGTTTCCAATTCCATTCTAACGGCACTTGATGACTCCACTAGTATCAATCATATTGTTTTTTTTTTAGTCGGCGGCACATGGTGGCGAGCCTTGCTCGCAGTTCAAGGCATATGCTTTAACCCACAAGGGCAAGGCGACTGCCGACGTCCCCTACAATCCGGATGAACCGCCCTCGGCGTACAGCAACGAGTCCGTCCACAGTTGCCTCGATGGATACACATCGATGGCAATGGCGGTCCATGGCTCCAGAGTACGATCCGAGCGCCCATGACCTTGATGGAGAAGTGGTCATGAGGGCCGGAAGAGGCAAGAAGCATGGCCGGTTCTGGATTGGCGACGGCACAATCGACACGGCCAGTACTCCCACTCTCTCCCATCTTCGAGCACGGAGCACGAGTTTCAGCCCGGAGATACATCGACGGCGGGACTCTACACAGTTCTAGATGGAGGCACTCCAGGTTATTTTGTTTTATTCATCGTTCATTGATTTTTACATACTTTTACATTGCATTTTAACATTGGGATCAAATATTGTAGGTCCAGTTGGAACAAGAAACGAGGCTACGGGAGGAGCTAGCGGTGATGATGGAGGCAGAGCGGCAGACAATGGATGTTGAGCGAGCCCGGCTGTTTGATGTGGGGTGTTTACGCAGCGGTCGGTCAACCTTCGCCACCGATGCCAGTCCCTCCTCCTGAACCTGCTCCAAATACTGTTTCTGGCACTGTGAGTCACTTCACAACCTTATAATCACCGTTTCTGGTTTATGCAGAATCAATCTTTTCTCCTTTGTGATGTGCGTATGTTTCTAGTTTCTAATTTCTAGTTTATTTCTAGTTTGTAGTTAACCTTGTAATCACTGTTTCATTCTCAATCACTGTAACTTTGCTATTTTTAGTTTCCACAGAATTAATCACTATTTCTAGTTGCTAGTTTAATTCTAATACTTGTATGTTTCGTTCTCAATCACTGTGAATGATTTATCTCTTCTCCTTTGTGCAGAATCAATCTACGGCATCGAATGAGCCTTATGACCGACCGTGGTCACATTGGTCACTATGGTCATAGTGACTATGTTTATTTGCATTTCTGATGAGCCTCGAGAGCGACTATGATCAAACCTACAAACCTACATGTGATTTGAAGTTTATTTGCATTTGTGATTGTGAACTTCATTTGCATTTGTGATGTGTTGTCGATATATCTATATGAACTGTCTGTGATGCTTATTGTGAACTATATGTGATGGATGTAATGTTTATTTGAGTGTGGTACGTTATATGTGACCGAACCAAATAAAATGGATATATATGGTAGCTTTGCCGAGTGTTACACTCGGCAAAAGGGCTATTTGCCGAGTGCCATGCGAAATACACTCGGCAAAGGGGCCACGTGACAAAAATCTGTGCATTCTGGGCCTAAAATGACCATCTTTGCCGAGTGTCACTGTGACACTCGGCAAAGAGGCCAAAATCTAGGCCTAGAATGGCCAGTCTTTGCCGAGTGTCCGGGATGTGACACTCGGTAAAGAAGTCATGTTTGCCGAGTGTCAGGGCCGGGACACTCGGCAAAGAAAGGCATGTTTGCCGAGGGCTGGGGCACTCGGCAAACAAGGGCATGTTTGCCGAGTGCCAAGGCCGTTTGGCACTCAGCAAACAAGGGCATGTTTGCCGAGAGCCAAGGCCGTTAGACACTCGGTAAACAAGGGCATGTTCGCCGAGTGCCAAGGCCGTTGGACACTCGACAAACGCGCCGTGACCGTCTCCACGCCGTCACATTGCATTTTTTTGCCGAGCATCGGTTTTAGCACTCGGCAAAGTCTTTTCCGAGTGCCCGATAAAAAACACTCGGCAAAAAAACTTTTGCCGACACTGTATACGCTGTGTGCTGTTTGCCGAGTGTAACACTCGGCAAAGCCTTTGTCGAGTGTTTTTTGGGCTTCGCCGTGTGCCGTGGTCACACAGCAAACCTGGGCATTCCGGCAGTGAAAGCCACTCGCTGATGACAACGAGATCTAGTACCCACTGAAAGAATATGGGCTAGAGGAATCCTCTAAGGAACACAGGCTTGCTTCTTCACCATCAGAACAAAGTGTTGAAAATATCGGGCCTTCCTCTCGAATAGACCAAAAGACAATGCCGAAATCATCGCATCTAAAGTCAGCCAACTCCTTCCCAAGATAAACACATCAACTGCCAATATCTGAAAAGAACCAACAAATCTGACTAACCATGCACTCACTGGCCCTTCGCCGACGCCAGATCGAACGTCGTCCCGGTTGGGTTCAGTCCCGGTTTTCCAACCGGGACTGCAAATCTAGAAGTAGAGGCGCTCATCAACCTAATAATTACTAAGTATATTCCCTTTTCTAGAATGGAGTACGAATTATATATTTTTTTAAAAGTGTTTGTATGCGTATGCATGCACCCTAGCGCTCAACAGACATTTCATTGCAGGGGCGAAGATGCGATCCTATAGCTTGGACACATACGTATTATTATAGTAACATCATGCTTGGTCGCCACCACGTCAGCACCTACCCTAGCTTGGACACAAGTGGCAAATGGAACAACATGCATTCGTATAATAAAGCGACCTTGACTCGACTTGTGCTAGCTATATGGTCCGCTTTTTCCAGTTAGGCACATACATGATTAGTGTCTTCGTGCAAGAGCTAGTTTCATCTTCAGGAAGAAATTTAAAACTGATGAAGATTCCAGTTATGACTAGTTTAATCACTAGTGTGTGTACGTACTAGGGCAGTTGCAGCCTATACATAGTCGCCGGTTTGCAGCCCATGGAGAGCAACATAAAGCAATGTACTACTGCTATCCTAGTTGCTTCGTTCTTTCTCTTGTCACAGATTAGCTAGCAAGCATGAAACACGTAGCAGCTGCAGGCATGCCGCCACAGGTCCTGTGGCTTGCTACTACCGCCCTAGTAGTAATAACATCTCATCCGACGTTGCTGCAGGCCGCAGACGCTGTCTCCGGCACGGTTTCGTCACCGCCACCTGGATGTCCTACCAAGTGCGGCGCCGTAGACATTCCCTACCCATTCGGCATCGGCGACAACTGCTCTTGGCCAGGCAAGGATTACTTCACCGTCACCTGCAACGACAGCTTCAGCCCTCCAAGACCGTACATGGGCAACGTTGAGATCACAAGCATCTCCGCGGAGACCGGCGAGATGTGGGTGTTCACCCGCCCGTCGTACATCTGCTACGACTCTGAAAACACCACTGAACCCGCCAGTGGCACAGAATCGTCGTTCAATACCACGGGCACGCCCTTCCTAATCTCGCCGACGCAGAACATCTTCACGGCCATAGGCTGCTACACGGAAGCGTTTCTGATAGGCAGGGAAGACTGGACCTACATGACCGGATGCATCACCTCCTGTGTGAGCATAGATGAAGCGGCTAAAGACGGTGAGAAGTGCACGGGGCTCGGCTGCTGCCAGACAGCCATCCCGGGTAATCTTAACTTCATCTATGTCCCCTGGGGTAATAACGCCACCAATCCTGCATGGAACTACAGCCCCTGTAGCTACGCCTTCGTCGCCTATAAGGACTGGTATGTGACAATAATGAGACCCTATTTATATATTTAGACATTCAATTCATGAAGCACTTGGTAGAGAGTTTTGCCCAAAAAAAAGAGAACTTGGTAGAGAGATACTGATATTAACTATTTATCATATAATACAACTAAGGTACTAAATATATGTGGATCAATGTGATTATTACCAACTCTCAGTAATCGCATTAAGATACAATTAAGATATTACATTTATATGATTCTTCAATCCATCATATTTTTCTTCACATGATACTCTCACCTACACTATTCTCCCTCCCGTAGTCCTGTGTATGACCAAGACTCGATCTTATACATGATAGAGCATCTCCAAGAGTCCTTCTAAATCTCACTCTCTAAATCATCATTTGGAGAGTCACTTGCATAAATCGCTTTCTATATCTTCCATTCTCCAACAATTTTTCTATATCTTGTGTACACTCTAGAGAGCCAATCTCGTTTTCTATTTTTCGCTAGCGAGAAATCTGGAAAAGAAGATTGCTATATTTGGATAACCCCTTGTAAAATTTGCTGGAGTACATACTACTAAACTTTCTCATCAAATCCAGGTACAACTTCAGCCGGCGGGACCTGGTTCGTGAGGGAAACGATAGCTTTAAGAACCGGGTTGGTGAAAGGACTATCCCCATGGTATTTGACTGGGCCATCAGGAATAATGGGTCTTGCCAGGTCAGGGCAGAGACCAACGGGGCGTCTGGAGAACCTGGAGCTCCTGCCTGTGTTAGCGCCCACAGCCACTGTGTCAATGCCCCACAAGGAGATGGGTACCTCTGCAAGTGCTCCAAGGGGTACCAAGGCAATCCCTACATCTCTGGCGGGTGCACAAGTAAGATGATTTATATATAATTTCAATCTATACCTTGTTTCTTACTCGTTTGAAAGAGTATTTTTTATGGAAAGCTTATAGCTCGTTTTGTGTATATCAAAACTTCTGACAGACAAAGAACAAATTTGTGTAAACATAAAAAAAACGGAGGCTAATATTGGTGGAACAAGGCGATTTTTTATCAAGAAGAAAAATGTTGCGAAAATTCGAGCTGAAGAGAACTCGATCCTCCGTATGGGTTGAGGTTTATTTGGAACATGAATTAATTAATAGATCATTATTAAAGTCGTCCCTATTTGTGTTGATGCAATGAACGTGCATGCATGATACTAGTGCCCGTTGGAGCAATAAACAACACTAAGAATTGGTCATGGCTGTTGGTTCTGGATGAAGCGCTGGCAACACAAATAGGTTACTACGATAGACATTTCTTTCCTATAGGGACGATATGCATATATACAAGATAATATCTAAGCAGTTAAATTGGTGGTTGAGGGAGATCATCTTAATGAAGTCAATGAACAATTGATAAAGACCGTGGTGTTGTTGTTTGTGAACTACGGTATTTTCGGACAGAAAACACATAAAACCACAACTTTCTCACCAGCGTTCTCCACTCTGTCCTCATCATTGCACCACTAATACTAGTTTTCTCCATATATATATCCGGCCTTAGGTATATCTTTTTAACTGAGTGGATGAACATAACTTTTTTTAGCCTTTTCATGTATTATTCCATGAACTAACTATGTGAATCACTATTGTATTTTAATATACAGATATCAATGAGTGTATCGACCCTCGATATTCAAATATTACAGCTAATGGTCCTTGCGGCATGTATAGCACGTGCGAGGATGCAGATGGTGATTATATTTGCAAATGCAATAAAAACCGCAAAGGAGATGGCAAAAGTGAAAAAGGGTGTTATCATTATAAATTTCATCCATATGCTATGGCTGCCGTAGGTGAGGTTCATTATGTCAACGCACACCTCCCTTCTTCTCCATTAGCTTTTGTGATCGTTTGGAACAGAAACATATTTTAATGTAGATCTTTTATCTTTACTTCTAATATATTGACAAATACTAAAGAATCAACATAATATTAGGAGCAGCACAGACTAAATATAAACAGGGTCAAAGCTTCTAACCTTGACATGTTCAAATCAAAATACCCATTACAAAAGTGGACATAAAGTATATATTGGAATCATGATAGGCGTTCTTGCTGACTAAGTATTTCCATTTTATTATTGCGAATGCCAGCCATATATATCAACAACTTCTTACGTCTTAATATGGAGTTATATAATCAATCTATATGTAAGTTGCATGGTTGAACACGCATGTCTTATTCTCTGCAGCATCATTTGCTACCATCGTCCTAGCATGTGTCGCGGTTATTTTACTTCAGAGAATGAATCAGAGGAAACTTTTCAACAAAAATGGTGGTAAAATACTGGCGGCCAATGGCATAACGATATACAACAAAAGGGAGGTAATTAAGATGACAAGGGACTACAGCAAACGCCTTGGAGGAGGGAATTTCGGCAATGTTTACCAGGGTAGCATCGATGGTGCCCCAGCCCAGCTTGTTGCAGTTAAACGCTCTGTGGCGACCAAGATGGCACGCCACTGGCGGAAGATGATACAACATGTGGTGCCACAGCGCGAGCAGCAGCACGAGCAGGAAGTCGATGGATTTGTCAATGAGATAATGTTCCAGTTCAAGATCAGGCACGATAATGTTGTCAAACTCATTGGCTGCTGCTTGGAGACGCACATTCCCATATTGGTCTTTGAGTTGGTCTCCAACGGAAGCCTACATGACGCACTTCATGGTGACGTCAAGCCGTATAATCTTTCACTTCTAAAGCGCCTAGACATTGCCATTGGCTCCGCAGAAGGTCTCACCCACATTCACTCACATGGTAATCACGTTCATGGCGACATGAAGCCCGCCAACATCCTCCTCGACAAGGACCTCAAGCCCAAGGTATCTGACTTTGGTTCGTCCAAGCTCCTGTCAGTCGACAGGTATGTTAGGGCCGTGGCTGCAGATAGGAGCTACATAGACCCAGTATATATGAAGACAGACCGCTTCACTGTGAAGAGCGATGTCTACAGCTTTGGTGTCGTGCTTCTGGAGCTCATCACAAGGAAAGCTGCCAAGTATGATGAGAATAAAAGTCTCCCCTTGGATTTCGTCAAGTGTTTCAAGGACGAGGGTAGCGGAAGGTCAATGTATGATAGAGAAATATTTTCAGGTGATGATGCTGAATCTCAATGTAACATGAAGTGCCTCGACATGATTAGCACGCTGGCAGTCCGATGCCTCAAGGAAGACCCGGAGGAGAGGCCAACCATGGCAGAGGTGCTGGAGGAGCTTAAGCAAGTGAAGGTAATAGCCAGTGGAGGCTCATCCTGCTCTGAGGCAATTTGAAGGCACGCCATAGAGAAGAATAAATGGTGGCTAGCAAGACTTAAGCTCTATCCGCTATACGACATCCATCTTTGTAATTGTCAATTTACAATGTAGTATGGTTATGCACGTATATAGTAAATAATTTTATTGCCTGCACATTTATTCGAGTGACACTTATTATTAAGCTCCAAGTAGTTGTGTAGTGTGGTTTCAGAAAACCTTATATATGTCATGGAAGTGATCTAGTATGTGGGTTCATGCCTCCAAAAATAATTTGATATACATATTATTTCTGTAAAATGAAACAGCAATATATATATCTGTCATCTTACTCTATACCTAGTACTCCCTCCGTTCCAAATTGTAAGTATTTTTCTTTTACTTTTCTAGATACATAGTTTTATATATGAACCTAAATATGTCTAGGTACATAAAAAAACTATGTATATAGAAATGCCAGGATGACTTACAATTTAGAAGAAGGGATTATTAAAGAGTAAAAATTTCTTTCTTTCATCTCTCACTTCTTTCCTTCCCTCATCTGTCATCTCTCACGATTCACTCTCATCTTTCTTGCTTTGAGTTTGGAGCAGCAATACTTTCGCTATCACAGTGCTGCCGCACCACTAAAGGCATGTTGATCGCTTTCTACCTTTTTTAAACTCACAATAGATGCACCGCAAAACAAATAATGTGATGATTCCACCCAAATCATCGAACAGAATCATATTCATCCTAGATGAGGTCGTTCTATAAAGCAATAGTTTTTCTATATCGTACCTAGGTGAAAAACTTCCACTATTATAAAAAATTATTTTAGGAGACAACCCTTTTTATTTGCAGAGGTGGACAAAAATTTTATGTGCCTCCTAAAATAGCTAGGCATTTTTAGAGGCATTCTCATTTACAGAGACAGTCTACCGGTGGGAATGGTTAACAGAGGCATCTGTCTCTGAAAATTAAAATGACAACCATTTTCAGTGGCAAATGCCATACGAGGTCCACCCCTGGAAAAACAATCAACCCATTACCCATGCAAACCCAACACCGCTTCGACTGTGTATATATATAAGTGGCTTAGGGTTTCTTGGCTTGTCTTGCTGTGTTTCTTCGTTTCCTAGTGTTCACTTCTCTCTGCTAGCAAATTCTCTCCCCCTTAGACCCAAGTCCTTTGTCTCTCCTCTCCTATCCAACTCTCCATGGTTAGCCGAATAAGGGCTGTGCCTCACAGAGGAGGAGCCCCACGAACGGTGGCAACGTTGGAAGATGGCAGGGGCCTGACCAAGATGATGGGATTCAGAGGCGTCGAGGCCGCGGCGGAATTGACGTCATGCGTTGGCAGCGAGGACTCCGCTGAGATGGCAGCTCATGGAGGTGGCGCATAATGGTGTGGGAGGCTCCTCGTCGTCCTCTTTCCCATATCCTTCCTCGTCGTTTTCGACTCGATGCCACGGGCGGGGTGACCACGATCTTGACGCAGATTCACAATGCTGTCGGGTGAGGCGACCTTATCCTCAAAGCTATCGGGGCAGGGTGATCTAATTGTCCTCGACTCCACCAGGTGGGACCATCTCGTCCTTGATGCCGCAGTTGTCAACTTTGCCCTGTTCTTCCTCATTATCAACATGGTGCCCCAGATCTCGATCTTGGGCGGTGGGTCCAGCGAGGAGGCCTGATCCGGCATGGAGCCTTGATCCACTACCCCAGAGTATCTCCAAGGGAGAGGACGGAGTCGGGCTCCGCAACGGGTCTCAAGGTAGGCAGATCTCCTAGCTGGGCTCGACAGTGGGCTTCAATCTGGTCGTGGCAGGCTGAACATTGGATCACAACGGGCCGCGGCAAGCGTTTTTTATTTTCTACGATTAACAGAGCCGGGCACTACCCTTTGCTAGCTAGAGGCGGACTCTGCCACCACCTATATTGAAGCTTTTTGCCCGTCTCTGTTGATGTGTTCCATAGTAGTTCCCTCTTATACACGAATTTTGTGAGCTTGTTTTATACGACAAAATTACAGTATTTTAGAAGAGTTCCACACCAATACTAGATGTGTTGTAAACAGGTGAAATATATATATCCCTTCCCCACACCCGTATTGTTAGTTACACTAATTAAACCTAGAAACTACACAAAAATAGTCTGTAACTTTAGTGCAAGTCGTGTGTAAATACTACATATGTTGACAGTAACTAAAGTTGGGGTGTAGGAGAGTATTGTTTCAGTGGACTTTAGTTTACTAGTCCTTCAACCCGTGCTCTCGCATGGGCTAGAATTTTAGGAGATATAAGTATTAGGTACTGTTTAATAATCCCCCATTTCAAATTATAAGACGTTTTGGTTTTTTTAGATATATTATTTTTACTATATATCTTGACAGTACATCTAAGTGTATAGCAAAAGCTATGTAATTAGAAAACTCAAAATGTCTTATAATTTAAAATGGAGGAAGTACATCTGACTAATAAAGAATTACTTTTGTTTATTTTCTAACATAATAGACGTAGTAGATACTCTATAGTCTATGTCTAGTTATGATAAACTTTTTAGTTATTATTTTTCAACGAACTAATCTATATTTTTTTATCCATATTCATATTTTCTCTTTGCATGGCACCTCTGTGTGTTTTAAAAATGGAATTACTTTGAAACCTTAGCATTAATCATGGCAGCTCTTGTTGCATCATGTATCTTATGAAGTCATGAATCTAATTTTTTTTTTAAAATTATTCTTATCGATTGCTACTAATTTTTTTCTACTCAAGTTAAGTTGAAACTCTTGTGTTGATTGTATCTTTCATTAACGCTCCTTTTTGCACATTTTTAAAATAAGGATTTTAGGTCATAGAGTATGTTCTTAAGTACTACAATAGTATAAGCCATTATTTGAAACATGCACCATATCGCTTAAGATAAGTTAGAGCTTGAAGTGAGATCTCAGACAGGGTAGCAGTGCTAACCTCAGGAGAATTTTAATACTTAAACCTAATAATGATCGCCTTTTTACTCTAAAGTATTCTTAAAGGGCTTGAAAAGATACAGCCACTAGTGGTCTCCCACACTTGTCAAGATGATTGAATTTTCCTATCAAGAAATTATATTTGCAGCTATGGTTATACTATCAATATAGACATGTTAAACATTTTAGTTAAAATACATAAATATATGTAAAGTAACAATCTATGTCATTTATAAAAAATGTGTTAGTATCATTAGTATATGAGTTGTTAAAAAAATATTTCTATGTGATGAAACGTAACATATGTATTTTATTGCTCATGCATGTTGCCAACATGTGTATATTTACTTTAATCAAATCTTACATATATATGCTCTATTCTTTATCTAAACAAATTTGTTATAAGGAGATGTTGATAACTTAGATGTAGATTTGATGGGGTATTTATTTTTTCTAATAATGAGATGAAAATTGAGTTATGAAAATTATCGATCATAATAAGAGGACGTCGGTAATTAAATGTAAATTCAGGTCTACTTTAGATCATTTTTCTTAACGACATATTTGGGTAATATAAATTAGAGTTATGAGAGCAGAAGTGGATAATTATTTAGAAAATAGAATAGATCCAATAGCTATTATTATTATCAATGATGATTAGGTTATACCTAATTGATGGTAAGATGTTTATGATTTTTATGGGAATTTCTAGGATCTATTTTTTGTTTTCCGATCAAGTCTTGTGAGGATTAACATGTAGGCTGCAATGGAAACCTCTAGTTAAAATTTCTAGTATTTATCTTTTTTCTAGAATGATATGTATTTAATTGAAATCTAGTCTTCAGATATATAACCTCTTCATAAAAGCCTTTTTGTGACTTGTAAATCTATTCTTTATCTTTTAACTATTAATCAAGTTGTTGCATTTTTTTCACATGTTAATTAGAAATTCTAGTATTCTTTATCTTTTATTCAAACATTGTTTTTTATTAAAAAGAGTCTAGGTCCTAGTAGAATTGTTTTCCACATAAGTTGAAACTTTGCTTGCATCCTGACATTAAACATATTGAATTTATTATATCATAGGATTATATGTGTGTAGTATTATTTATATATCATAGAGTGCATAAAATTAAATTCATAATATTGATATGACATAATGTTTGAGTAAAAATGTATAAACTTATATAAAGTAACAACTTATGCAATTTATTATCATGGAGTATTAATATAAAGTGTTATTGCTACGTGGTTTGTTAAATGAACATTTTTCATGTTTCATAAGTTGTTAAAATAAATATTTGTCCTACTGTATACATGTGTATTTGATATACATGGTGGAACATAGCATTATAGTTATTTTATTTCATGATTATAGATGTCAATAATTTTAAAATATATATGTATCGTACTTTATGGATCTTGATTTATTTTTTTGTAATAATATATATTACTGTTTATGTGTAGATTGCAGAGATTTTTTTATCTATTTTTCATAATGGCTAAGGTACATACATATATAAAGATAATACCTTATATTATCTTTCACAGTGACATATATGGATAGGTTAAATCCAAACTTATAATATTACTTTGCATTATCTTTCATAATGATAAAGGTAGATAATTTATAGAATTATTAGGAGGAATTTTAAATTATCTTTCATAAGGTAGATGTGGATAATTTAGATACAAAGTTAGAGGATTACTATCCAAACATAGAATATTACTTTGCATTATCTTTGCATTTTAAACTATCTTTCATAAGGTAGATGTAGGTAATTTAGATACAAAGTAAGAGGATTATTTTAAATTATCTTTCATAATGACAAATCTGGGTAATTTAGACTCAATGTTAGAGGGTTAATTTAAACTATGTTTCATAATGGCCAAGATGGGTAATTTAGATGCAAATTTAGGGGGTTACTTTGAATTATTTTACATAACGACAAATGTGGATAATGTACATACAAATATGGGGGGTTATTTTGAATTATCTTTTCTAATGGAAGAGGTGTGTAATTTTTATGCAAAATTAGGGGGTTACTTTATGTATTTTTCATAATGGCAGTTATGGGCAATTTTTTTAATAAACTACAATAGATCTAATGGCTATTATTGGTGATGATGATTAGAGTCTACCAAATCAAAGGCTAGATGTTTCTTATTTTTGAGGGAATTTCTAGGATTTATCTTTTTTCCTAGCACTTTTGTGAAAATTAACGTGGTACCTCCGTTAGGGTCTCTAATTAGTAATAGTGAGATAAGATAAGATAAGATTCCCTTCCTTGCGTGCTTTTTGAAAAAACGCATCTTCCTAGTGCAAGGACATGGGTCATTAATATTTTAATGCACACTCATCTTGTTGTTGACGGACAGGGTGTTTGGATCCAAGGACTAAAGTTTAGGAGGCGTCACATCGGGTGTTCGGATGCTAACTAGGAGAAGTAAACATGAGCTAATTATAAAACTAATTGCAGAAGTTGTGGCTAATTCGTGAGACAAATTTATTAAGTCTAATTAATTCAGGATTAACACTTATTTACTATAGCACCACATTATCAAATCATGGACTAATTAGGCTTAATAGATTCGTCTCACAAATTAGTCTCCATATGTGTAATTAGTTTTGTAATTAGTCTATGTCTAATACTCCTAATTACTGTTCAATCATCCGATGTGACACGGACTAAAGTTTAGGAGGAGGTATCCAACCACCCATTTAATTATCCACTGTACTTGCTTCTCCAGGTCAGTGCAACAGCAACAGACATTGAAGTAAAACCATTTTGAATTTGACCAATTTTATAAGTAAATGTGCTAATATTTTTCTGATATTAAATATGTATCATTAGATTCATCATATAATATATATTTCTAGTATGCCTATTTGAAATCATATTTGTTGATACTGTTTTCTATAAACCTAAACAAGGCCTTGTTTAGTTCGGCTGGCATTTACACAGTGTTTGATGTGATGGCAAACACCGTAGCAATTTCGTTTGTATTTGTGAATTATTGTCCAAACATTGACTAATTAGGCTCAAAAGATTCGTCTCGCAAAGTTCAACCAAACTGTACAATTAGTTTTTGATTTCATCTACATTTAGTACTCCATACATGTATCATAAGTTTAATGTGACGGGGAATCTTCTTTTTACATAGTGCCAAAGTTGGGAGTTCGGGAAACTAAACAAGGTGCAAACTTGTAGCACGGCTAGTTACTCTACTAGTATTTAGCTGCCACGCCTACCTATCTAGATCTGCACGTAGTAGCTTCTGGCCTCCCATAGCCCATAGCCCATAGCGCCATACAGAGCAGTAGCCATAGGATAGGACGGCTGTGGCTGTACACTCCTAGAATCAATGACGCTAGCTACACAGCTTCCTTGGTCATGGAAGAATCAACACAGTCGATCATCATGTGCTCTGTGCTGTGGAGTCAAATCACGAGCGCCGGACGCAACAGAGACCGCCGCCGGAGCATCCTACACTCCACGGACGGTTGTTGGCTCAGTCAGTGCTAGCTGTTGCTAATGCACGGTGCGTCGTCACGTCAGTCGTGACCTGTTGGCGATGGAGGAGAAACAAATGTGCTGTCGATGCTCTGCTCGATCGAGTTGCATCCATCGATTTGGACGTTCCCATTGGTTGATCCGGACGTACTCGTACTACTCTAGCCTCTAGGACTAGGAGGGAGCATATGGCATCATCATGGGTGTGCAGGGCAGGCAGACGGGCAACTGATTCCAGCGAAAGGTCATGAGGAAGGAAGAGAAAGTCGTGCAGAGATTCCTTGCTAGTGTCAGCCTGGGGCGCCCAACAAAATGCATGTGACACAGCCATTCTCTTGCATGCAGATTGAACACCTAGCACGCTGCGCGCTCCTTTGTTCAGTACCACATCGAAGACTCACGCTCCATTTTCGCTGCTTAAAAGCATGAAAGCAGCGCCTGGCGCTTCGAACTCATCATATATTCTGATCTCATATTGTCGGCCCCCTACTTCGGGTCCTCTGATATGCACAGTTGAACAAGATTGATATAAAAATTCATATTTTTATTGATAGTGGAGAAAACATGTTAAATAGTTCGTGTTTACATAGAGTGGGCCTGTGGCCTACAACTCTACAGGGCGAGGGGCACGCGCCTGCAATACCTTTTGGGCTCTGCGGCGCCTGGAAGGGTCTAAATCACCCGTCCAGTCGTTCCCTGGCAGTACCTTTCCTGCCGGGGCTCAGGGTATGGTCCTTGAAGCCATGGTTGACCCGAACGTCTTGTCTTCCTCTGTACCCATCATCATGAGGGAACGAAGGAGAAGTTATCAGGTAAGATGAAACCGACCTTTGGACATCGAACGGGGGCGAGGTTCGTCCTTGGTCGTCGGGCGAGATAGAGTCCAGTCCTTATCCCTTGGGCGTGACCGAGCCCACCCCTCGGGGGTCGGGCGGGGCGGAGTCTATCCCTCAACCCTCGGGCAAGGCGGAGCTGTCCTGAAGGCGTCGGGCGGAACGGAGGCCCGCCCTTAGCCCTCGGGCGAGGCGGAGACTAGCCCTTAGCCCTCGAGCAAGGCGGGGCTAGCCTAAAGGCGTCGGGCGAGATGGAACCAAACTTCCGTCATTCGGGCAAGGAACGTAGCGGCGCCCTTATCCGTCCAGAAGTTTTTAACGTTCGATGGTTATTGGTTCCACCTCCTGGGGTACCCTAGTATTGGGTCCCCGACAATAGCCCCCGAGCCTCCGGGTGATTTGGATAGAATCGCCTGGGGGGTGTTCTCGATTTCGTCGGAGTTACTTTGCCGGAGGGTGCGCGCGAGCGCACCCGATGGGTGTAGCCCCCCGAGCCCCCGGGTGATTCGAGTAGGGTCGCCCGGGGGGTTGTATCAGACCCTTTGCGGGTAAAGCTGAAGGACTTAGTTTTTTGCCAACTGGATATTTTTTCGAGGGGGTCGTAGTATCCCATTCGCGGGGATCTCGTTCAGAGCTGACCTAACTGGGCCTTGACCGTGGATCGAGATCCCAGTAACGCTTGCGCCCTTGACTTCGGATCGTTCGCGGATCCGTCCTCAGTTGGGCCGGCCGCCGAGCTTCTGGGCCCTAGGTGGGCCAAAGAGAAAAAAGTCTTCGTGACCTGTGTTTCCCAGATGGGTAGAGAGTCCGGATTCGCCTAGGGAAGGTGAACCGTCCACCGTGATTTTTGGTGGGAGAGGATAGGGACTGCGGGCGCGTGTCCCGCGACGTGACGCGGCGGTGCGCGTGTCAGGCCCGGAGATCGAGGCAGACGGTTGCCCTTCTCGTGTCCGTCGCCCCTATAAAACCATGGGGTTCGCCCCTAAGGTTCCATATTTTGCTCCCTTGCCTTTGCATCTGAAACATCCGCCGCCAATCGCCGCAGCCTCCTGTGCCCGCACTGCCACTGTCGACCGGCTTGCGTCCGTGTTGCAGCCGCCGTCAAGCTTGCGCCTGTCTTGTAGCCGCCGTCGAGCTCACGCCCACCTTCTCCCCAATCGCTTTAATGGAGTTGTGGGGCAGATCTAGCATCACCTCTCGGTGTTTGGAGGGCCTCGTCCGCCGTGGCCTTCTCCGTCCACTGTCCACCGTCCAGGAGTGGCTGATACATTGTGATGAGGGTGAGCCGGCGCCGCCCAAAGGGTATGTCGTATCTTTCGCCATCTTCCATGAGCGGGGATTTGCGGTACCCACGCATAGATTCCTTCGAGGGCTGCTGGATTATTATGAGGTGGAGCTACAGCATCTTACCCCCAACGGGGTTCAACATATGGCGGCGTTTGTTGCCTTGTGCGAGGGTTTCCTGGGGATCGATCCCCATTTTGATCTGTGGCGGTATTTCTTTACCGTCAGTTTGTCAAAGAGGAAGATTGGGGGGAAGGATGTGAGCGTGCCGATGGGATGCGCTAGTGTTCATCTACGCCATGCCCGGTCAAGGGGTTACCCGTTCATGCGTCTGGCGACTTCTAACAAGGGATGGCACTCGCAGAAGTTTTATGTCAGGGATGATGTGAGTGCCACCCTGCCGAGGTACACCGGGCGCCTTATCGAAGAGGCTCCGGAGTCATGGGCTTGGGGCGTCCAGTTCAAAGATAAGAAACACCTTTCCGACCTTCTTTCCGCCCTCCAAGTCCTGAAGGAACGGGGCGTAAAGGGGGCAGGGATTATCGGAGCCTATCATGCGAGGAGGGTGGCTCCGCTGATGGCGCCGCGCTTCCCCTGCATCGGATGATGCCCGGGATGTCGTTCGAGGGGACGGTGCTTGTTGACGAGGTGCTCCCTTTCTCGGAAGTGGCGCAGCGCATTAAGGAGGCGACGGAGCCGACGAAGGATTCCGTAGGTGGCGTCCTCGACATTGTGTATCCGGTGCCCGGACATCCCCCAATGCGGCCGGAACCTGGGTTCTTCGAATTCATAAGCCTTCTTCTCCCGCGCTCTTTCTTTTTACTGAATCTCCATTTTTTTGATACTCGCTTTTGTGACGTTGGAACCAGCCGAGGGGGCTAGTCTTCAAAGACAGTCCGGTTCTGCTGCCAAAGGACAAGGCCGTGGCGGCGGTGAATCGACTCGCGGCCAAGCGGGACAAGAATGCAAGGGAGCAGATGAAGAAGAAGAAATGACTGAAGCAGGAAGCACGGGATCAGGGAGAGGACATGAGCAGTGATGATGATGACGACGACGATGATGATGACGATGAGGTAGTCGTCGACATGGATTGGGGCATCCTGGAGGACGAGGACATGCTGACAAGTGCCCACCCGTCCATGCATGGACCCTTCCCGTTCCACGCGGAGGGAAGTGAGTCGGTGAGGTCGGTGGAGGCCGGAGAGTCCGCCGCTTTGCACGGCATGCCGACCAAGGATCGGTGGATGGGGGAAGGCGGGCCTACCACAGCCGACCCCGAGGTGATGGTGGAGGGGAGTGGCTCTGGTGCCGCGCCCCATGAGACGGTGGAGAAGAGCCCCCCTGCCTCAGAGCAGGGGGCAGGCTCGAAACGGTCCCGCTCAGACAAGTCAGGGCAGGGATCTAGGGATCCGTCCCCAAAATACTTCCGCCGGCCGAAGGCGTCAGTGTAAGCCACTGATTCCCTTGTTTTCATCCTTTTTTCCCTTTCTATTTTGACCTAATGGCTTTTACCTTTGTGTAGGTTCTTGCGGACGAGCCACTCCCTGGGGCTGGCGCCCAAGAAGAGCCTCGCCATTCAGGTGGGACGGATGGCGCTGCCCGGCGTCGCCCCTGTTTCTTGTAGGAGTGGTGCCGATGTTGGAGCCGTGTTGGCTGATCCTACGACGCCTATGGTGGCACCCGCGCCCTCGGTGGTTGCTGAGCAGGTAGCATCTTCCGTGGCGGGCGTGGTACAGCCGGCCGAGGGTCGGGTATCGCCGACGGAGGTGGTGCCTGAGGGCGTAGTGCAGTTCATGCCGCCGGAGACCCAGGCGGGGCTGGATGTTGCTGTGATGGCGTCCGAGGGGGTGGCACAGTTGATGCCATCGGCGGCCCAGGCCATGGCGGGCTGGATGGAGGCGGACATGGCTGGAGGATCGTCGGGTGCGGCGGTGGTGCCGCATAGGATCAGGAGGGAGCCGCCTTCGGCCCTTTGTCGAGAGGCAACCGCTCCCCCGTGCGGGGGGAGCCGCCGCTCCAGTGGATGGCCGCCCAGGATCCGACGTCGGCTCTTTTCTTGCCCAACGATCATGCCGAGAGCATGGAGCGGGAGGGTCTTGACATCGGGATCTCGACCATGTTGGACGCCCTGGACCAGGCTAGAGGAGCCCTGCGTGAGATCGTTATCCCTACTACCCAGGTATTCGCTTGGTTTTCTTCTTTTTTCGCATGTTTTTGTGTTTTCGTATTTCTAATACCGGTCTTCTTCTTCTTTAGATTCTTGTTGCTCGTAGTCAGAATAAATCCCGATTCCTCCGTGAGCAGAAGGCAGAGTGGGATCGCCTCGTCGAGGAGGCCCGGCTGCGAGGAGATGTGGGTGTGTAGCTTGCTGCCGCCCAGCAGCAGGAGGTCCAGGCGCATCAGGACGCGGAGGATGTGTAACACCTCGGCGTTATGCCAGCATTTAGGCACTGCAAATCATGCATATCATGCATCATCAAGCATCCTCATCATACATGCCTAATCATGAAAATAATAACTGAAACACTGCTTCGAAGCATATGAAACATGCTCATGAAACCCGAATGTTGCATACATTTGTTTAGAGTTGTTTTGCCCTGATTATGCTTGCTAGCTTAGTAGAACTTGTTTGGCAATGATTGTAAATCATCTAGAATTATTTAGCATAATTTTTGGAGCAAAGTTTGTATTCAAATTATTGCAAAATTTTGCCTTAAAATAATTCCCCCAAAAATTATGGTTTTGAGTTAAAATTGACTTTGATTTTATAATTCAAAATCTAGATAGAATTGGACTTTGGTTATAAAAGCAAAGTTGTAGAGAATTAACTTCTAATCAACTTTCATTTTTGGTACATTTTCAAAAGATGTCATTTTCTTGCTCAAAATGATATTTGAAAGCTGGTATTTGAAAAATTTCTTGAAAATATAAATTGAAAAAGGCTTTTCTCATTTCGCGGGCCGCCGCCTCGTTTTTCGACCCACGGCCGAAGCCGGCCCGGCCTGCTGCAGCGCCACGCCGTCCCGCGCGTGCCCCGCATTCGGCCCAGCCCAGCGCCGCGCCTGGCCTGCCTCCGCGCTCGCCCGCTCGCTGGCTCGTCGCGCCGCGCCATGCCCGACCAGCGGCAGAGCACGCCCGCCGCGTGGCGGCCATGCGCCGTCTTCGCCACCGCGCGTCGCAGCCGGCCTATGTCCGCTCCCACGCGCCCGCCTTCATCTGCTGAAGCCACTGCTCTCGCCTTCACTCTCCCGCGCTGCCTCTCTTCTTCGCCCGCGCCGAGCTCGCTCTCTCCCCCTCGCCGTGGCCACCACGCCATTCCCGCAGCCGCCGAGCTTCCCCATCGCGCGCCAGCAGCTCTTGCCCGCACTGCTGCAGCTCCATGTTCGTATTGGTCATCGACACGGAGAAGGTAGTGGCCACCGCTCGCCATTGCCGACGGCAATCCTTGCTCCGGTGAACCGCCCCTCCCTTGTCACCTCTACCCGACGCGGCTTGGCGTGGGAAGCATGGTGGTGCCCTCCGTTTCGCCGGGGAACCTCGCCGTCGGCGAGTGCGCGCCGGTCAGCGCCGCCCCTGCTTCGGCCTGGCCGACAGGTGGGGTCGTTGACACACGAGGACCCACTCGTCAGCGCCCTGGCTCGGGTCTAGGTGCACAGCACCGGGTGCACCCAGCGATTGTGTCGGCTGAAGTTTAAAAGGATTTCAAAAATGAATTTTCAGATTTCTGTTAAATGCTTTGGAAAATGGTTGTATACTCAAATTTGCTCCAAATCAGTTGAAATAAATTTTGCTAGGTTCCTTATCACCAGATCTACTTGAGAAAATTATTGCATGTCATTTTTGAGATACTTTTCTGTATAACTTTATTTAATCATGGATATTGCTGATAAATTGAAAAATATGTAGAAAAACCTATAAGCTTCAGAAAAATATGATTTCCAATTTTGTTAATCTTCTTATGTAATGTACTTCCTAGGAAAAATATGTGTCATGCATGTGCTGTAGAAAAATTTTGAGGTGTAGTTCAAGTACCTTTAATGGCTGATTTTTGTTATTTTTGCTAGAGAGCAAACTTTGTATAAAACATGCATGTGATAATTTTTGTATAGTGATTGTATGCTATGAAGATCATAGGAAAAATGCTAACTCTGTTGTTTGACACTTTTCACAGTACAAAGTATTTTCATGTTCATAATCATGCGATAGCTTGTTATTTTTGTGTAGGCTAATCCACCTATTCAAATACCATGAAAATCTGATGGTAGACTACTTAGGGTAGTACTGTGCTATGGTAATTTTCGATGATTTTTCTAAGCAATAAAAATAGATGTTACTATTCAAACCTATTATTAATTAGGGTTTAATCAAGTGTTGCTTTATGTGTGATTAAGAAATTAGTAAAGCTTTGGTGTATCTTTGAAGCATTTAATAAGATGTGTTGATTTAGCATATTAGTAGTAGAAGAGAATGCGGTAGATGACATGTGCTTGTAGTATATGTTCTTGGATGATGTTGACTACCTTGCAATCAAACATATCCATTGTATTCATCTCATTCGATGCACCGATTGCATAAGCGCTTACGCACATTACATCATACAGGATCACAAACCGAGAACCCAGTCGTCATACCCGAGGAGCCCCAGGAGCAGCTCGAGGTGCAGCCGCAGGAAGTGCCCGAAGCCGACGAGGAGGACGTTGAGGAACTTCCAGAGTGCCCCGATCACCACTCGAGCTCCTTCAAGAGAGGCAAGGCCCAGAGCATTTTTCTCCCCGGTTTGCAATTATTAATTAAATGCTTTACTTTAATTGATGCATTACGTTCAGGAGTTGTTTGCAACCGTTGCTGTATTATACCTTGTCTACCTTTGTTATACTATATCCTTGTTACCCTAGTATCCACAGTCGAGTCAATGCTTAGCTGGCTTAGACTGGTAGAAGTCGGGTGATTTCCTGTCACCTGCGAGCTATAGGTGGTTACCTGGATCTGCTTGGATGACTATGAAGTCATGGTATAACTAAGTGTTAAATGAAGTTGAGACCGGACAGAGACTTACAGAGTTTTGGACTGTAGTGCTTTTCCGTCTGTGTCGATTAAGGACCGACCGTTGTTGGGCCTCGAGTCATGTTGAACGCATGCCTTACATTTAGCTGGCCGGATAAAGTACCTTCCGACCGTGAAGCTGGGAGATTATTCGGGCCGAGTAGATTGCCCGCAGCGCACTGTGCCGGAGCAGGTGTGGTAGGACACGGGGGCGAGATGATAAGACCAAAGTGTAGTTGGTCAGCCCCCGGGTACATGTGGTTCCTGGCAAACTCGAGATTCCTGGATAGTTGACTCGGTGATCAATATCTCACTTTAGCGGGTGAGTGAGGTTTGTGTAAGGAATAAATCACCAGCTGGTTAGGAATCAATTCGAATCGCCATCGCTCCTGGATAGTGAGCACTTGACTTGAGTTACTTCATCGTAGTAATGTTGATGGAACACTTGGACAGTTATAATGAATATGATAGTATGGAAGTTGTTTAATGATCATTGGTTATCATTATCTGCTTAATCACATGTTTGCTCTAGTATAGGTGCAAATCTAGTCGACAGGTTATAATTAATTAACTTAGCAATAAAGTCTTTAGAAAGGTTTTTGAAATGCCAAAAATGCTTTCTTTGTAAATGAGTCAGCTACCCTACTATAAAGCCCTTCATAATCCTTGGTGTCACTTATTTTCGGTTATGTCGGGTAAGTCTAGCTGAGTACCTTCTCGTACTCAGGGTTTTATTCCCACTTGTTGCAGATGGGCAGATGTATTACAGCTACTGTATCAACTGCCTTTATCCTACGATGGGTGATGCTTAGGACCATGGGCATGGTCATTCCTTACGTCTTGTCTAATGCTTTTGTTGGAGATGATAATTCGCTGGCACTATATTTGAACTCTGTGTGAGTGTGTGTGGTTTTGAACAAATGACTTCCACTACTTTTATCGAACTCATTTTGTAATAACTATGTTTAAACTCTGATGTATCTGAGATACAAACTTTTATGTAATATGTGATGGTGACCGCTAAACTTATTACGATCTTGGCTGGAATGGAAGTTGGTTTGAAATCCTTCATGATTTCATGGACTACCGGGTTATACGGGCTTAAGTTTGCTAAATCGTCTGCTCTGGCGGATGATTTTCTTACTTAATTTCGTATAATTGGTCGGTTCTGTTACAGTTGGCATCAGAGCATGGTTTAGCGTGTTACTGTTCATAAGTGTATTTAAAACAAAAAGGCATTTGAAAAACGTGATTTCCAAACTATAAAGTGTGCCAGTGGTCATATCCTTTATGCCCAGTTAAGGACTCTAGGTGGCTTAATTAAGTACTGACTTGGGGTTCTTGCATCATATTTCTCTTTCGTCGCTCATATGGCGTGCTATTCTATGAGTGCCACTTGTTTAAGTGGTAATGTATGGATCATTTGCCTCTACGCCTCGGTAAGTGTGAGTTGTGAGAGCATGATCGGATACACCGCCGATCTAGGGTGAATGCTTATATGATGCTGGAGTAATTACATGTTCTACGCATGTTTTACAAAGGTATCTCATGTATGGGTCTTTCGTCTGTTGAGGCGATGCCGTCAATAGGACGATGGTTCGGGTAGTTACTACCATTGTACACGTATCTGGGGATTCGTGTAGAGCGTGTAGATAAAATTTACTGCTTTTATGCATTCATTGGGAATTGGGCTGAAATGAATCTTCTGCAGGTACATAACAACGCTATCGTGTAGAACGTATTAGTTACGTATTTGAGAGATCGTTTGTATGCCACAGAATTCGTCGCTAGACTTATTTATTTCATAATTTTGTGAGAACGTACGGCACGTACATACATCATATTACTTGTGCATTTCATTCCTGTCATGCATTCGTCCCCTTATAAATTGATTATCTCATTTTGATAAAAGTTGTATCACCTAAAATATGTTTCCCTGGGGTAATAAAAGAACTTTTGCTATAGATGGCCCACACAAAGCAGACCGCCCGTAAGTCCACCGAAGGAAGAGCACCTACGGGAGGTCATCCTCCATATCGCCCATCGGCACCTGGCGCTAGGTTCAGGCCACCACAGCAAAGAAGTTAGAATTTTCGTGGACCCCAGAAGCCTTACAAGATGGCAGTACAGCCCAACAAGGCAGCCGCAACTATGGTACAAGGCAGTTCTAAGGGAGCTGTGGGATCTGCTGGAACAGTGAGGGGACCCTGCTATAACTATGATCAACCCGGCCACTTCTTGAGGTTTTGTCCGTATCCGCCCAAGAAGAAGCAGCAGACTTATAATGCTAGGGTGCATAGTACGACTGTGGATGAAATTCCTGATGGAGAGCCCGTCACTGCTGGTAAGTTTCCTGTCAACGAAAACCCTGCAGTTGTTCTATTTGATTCTGGATCATCGCATTCTTTTATGAGTCAAGCATTTCCACAGAAACATGAACAACTATGCACAGAATTGGGTTATGGTTACCGTATAAGTTCAGCAGGGGCTGATGTTTTGACCAACCGGATGGTTCGAGGGGCAACCCTTGAATTAGGTAGCAGGAAGTTCCAAGTGAACTTGATAGTTATGCCTGGACTAGTTTTGGATGTCATTATAGGGATGAATTGGATGAAGGATTGGGGAGCAGTCATAGATACTGGAAGTCGAGTACTTACCCTTAAGGATCCCCTGGGTGAGGGTACTTTCCAAGTACCATTGCCTCGGAGAACAGACCTTATAAGTGTTACATGTGCTACGGTAGTCATTCCAATTCATCAGATTCCGGTAGTGTGTGAGTTTCCGGATGTATTCCCAGATGAGCTACCTGGTCTTCCGCCGGATAGGGAGATTGAGTTTGGAATTGAATTAATCCCCGAAACAGCTCCGATTTCAAGGAGACCCTATCGGATGCCTCTAGATGAACTAGCTGAGCTGAAGAAGCAATTAGAAGATTTATCAAAAAAGGGGTTTATTCGGCCAAGCAAGTCTGAATGGGGATGTCCCGCCCTGTTTGTGAAGAAGAAGAAAGAGGGCACGTTGAGAATGTGCGTAGATTACAGGCCACTCAACACTGTAACCATCAAGAATAAGTATCCCTTGCCTCACATTGATGTTCTATTTGACCAGTTAGCCAAGGCCAAGGTGTTCTCAAAAATAGATTTGAGATCCGGTTATCATCAGATCAAGATTAGGCCACAGGATATACCGAAAACTGCATTTTCCACCAGATACGGGTTGTATGAGTATCTTGTCTTGTCCTTTGGCTTGACAAATGCTCCTGCATACTTTATGTTTTTGATGAATACAGTTTTCATGCCAAAATTGGATAAGTTTGTGGTGGTGTTCATCGATGACATTCTGGTGTACTCCGAGAACGAGAAGGATCATGAAGAGCATCTGAGAATTGTCTTGACCAGACTTAGGGATCATCAACTGTATGCTAAGTTTAGCAAATGCGAATTCTGGTTGAAGAAAGTTCCTTTCCTTGGTCACATTCTGTCAGAAAATGGAGTTTCAGTCGATCCAAGTAAGGTGCAAGAGGTTATGAATTGGAAAGCACCGACCACAGTTCCTGAGATTAGAAGTTTCTTAGGACTAGCCGGTTACTACCGTCGCTTTATACCAGACTTCTCGAAGATTGCCAAACCTATGACAAGTCTGCTACAGAAGGATCACAAGTTTGTGTGGACAGAGGAGTGTGAAGCAGCTTTCCACACTTTGCGGAAACTGTTGACCACTGCTCCTATTCTAGCACAACCAGATATCGAGAAACCATTTGATGTGTTTTGCGACGCATCGAAAACTGGATTGGGCTGTGTTCTTATGCAAGAAAGGAGAGTCATTGCTTATGCTTCACGTCAATTGAGAAAGCACGAGGTCAACTATCCAACACATGATCTTGAACTTGCTGCAGTGGTGCATGCCCTAAAAATTTGGAGACATTATCTACTTGGTAATGTGTGCAATATTTTCACGGATCACAAGAGTCTTAAGTACATCTTTACCCAACCAGAGCTAAACATGAGATAGCACAGATGGTTGGAATTGATCAAGGATTACAACTTGAATGTGCAATATCATCCTAGAAAAGCTAATGTAGTGGCAGATGCTTTGAGCAGAAAGTCACATTACTTGAATGTGCAGCCATTACTTGAAGATGGGTTCGATCTGATGCATCCTGCTGTGTTACATAGTATTCAGATTAGTTGCTCTTTGGAGAGTAAGATAATAGAAGGCCAGAAAACTGACAAGGGAATATTCCACATCAAAGAGAAAATCAAAGAAAAGCCGTCTCAGCACTTTAAAGTGGATGAACAGGGCGTGTTGTGGTATGACGACCGTCTTGTGGTTCCTAAGGATCGAGAGCTTAGGAATAAACTCATGGATGAAGCTCACCTTTCTAAGCTATCTATCCATCCCGGAAGTAGTAAGATGTATCAAGAACTAAGACCTCGTTATTGGTGGACCAAAATGAAGAAAGAAATTACAGCATATGTTGCCAGATGTGACACATGTTGTAGAATGAAAGCTATTCATATGAAACCTGCCGGTATGTTGCAACCCTTGTCAGTCCCTAGTTGGAAGTGGGATGGTATAAGTATGGATTTTATCTCGAGTTTGCCCACTACTCAAAAGGGACATGATTCGATTTGGGTAATTGTGGACCGTCTTACCAAGACCGCTCATTTCTTGCCTGTCAAAACAGAATATCGACCACCTCAATATGCCGAGAAGTATATTGCAGAAATTGTGAGGTTGCATGGTATACCAAAGACCATAGTATCTGATAGAGGCTCACAGTTCACGGCTCACTTTTGGGAACATTTACACAAAGGCTTAGGAACTAGTTTGATTCATAGTACCGCTTATCATCCTTAGACAGATGGTCAGACTAAACGAGTGAATGCTATTTTGGAGGATATATGTTAAGAGCCTGCGTATTGTCTTCTAAGGGATCATGGGAGTCATGGTTACCATTAGCTGAGTTTTCTTATAATAATAGTTATCAAGAAAGCATCAAGATGGCTCCATTTGAAGCTTTGTATGGCAGAAAATGTAGAACACCATTGAATTGGGTCGAGCCTGGAGATAGAAGGTATTATGGCATTGACTTTGTAGAAGAAGCCAAGAAGAAAGTTCATATTATTCAGCAAAATATGAAGGCGGCCCAATCACATCAAAAAAGTTATGTAGACAGAAGAAGGAGACCCCTTTTGTTTGAAGTTGGTGACCATGTTTATTTGAAGGTCATGCCAATGAAGAAGAAATGGTTTGGAGTCCGAAGAAAGCTTGCCGCTAGATTCGTAGGACCATACAAGATCTTGGAAAAAAGAGGTCCAGTAGCTTATAAGTTAGAGTTACCTGAGACAATGAGTACCGTCTTCCCAGTTTTCCATGTATCACATCTCAAGAAATGTTTGCGTGTTCTGGAGGAAAGAATATAACCTCGAGGTATCCAACTCAAATCAGATTTGGTGTACCGTGAACAACCGGTCCGTGTTTTAGACACTAAAGAACGTGCTACTCGGAATAGTGTGGTGAAAACATACAAGATACAGTGGGATCATCATGATGAGGGAGATGCAACTTGGGAAACGGGAGAGTATCTACAAAAAGCTTATGAAGATTTTTATAACAAATGGTTCGTAACCCAAATCTCGGGACGAGATTTTTATAAGGGGGAGGGCTGTAACACCCCGATGTTATGCCAGCATTTAGGCACTGCAAATCATGCATATCATGCATCATCAAGCATCCTCATCATACATGCCTAATCATGAAAATAATAACTGAAACACTGCTTCGAAGCATATGAAACATGCTCGTGAAACCCAAATGTTGCATACATTTGTTTAGAGTTGTTTTGCCCTGATTATGCTTGCTAGCTTAGTAGAACTTGTTTGGCAATGATTGTAAATCATCTAGAATTATTTAGCATAATTTTTGGAGCAAAGTTTGTATTCAAATTATTGCAAAATTTTGCCTTAAAAATAATTCCCCCAAAAATTAGGGTTTTGAGTTAAAATTGACTTTGATTTTATAATTCAAAATCTAGATAGAATTGGACTTTGGTTATAAAAGCAAAGTTGTAGAGAATTAACTTCTAATCAACTTTCATTTTCCGTACATTTTCAAAAGATGTCGTTTTCTTGCTCAAAATGATATTTGAAAGCTGTTTTTTGAAAAATTTCTTGAAAATATAAATTGAAAAAGGCTTTTCTCATTTCGCGGGCCGCCGCCTCATTTTTCGGCCCACGGCCGAAGCCAGCCCGGCCTGCCGCAGCGCCACGCCGTCCCGCGTGCGCCCCGCATTCAGCCCAGCCCAGCGCCGTGCCTGGCCTGCCTCCACGCTCGCCCGCTCGCTGGCCCGTCGCGCCACGCCGCGCCCGACCAGCGGCAGAGCACGCCCGCCGTGTGGCGGCCATGCGCCGTCGACGCCGCCGCGTGTCGCAGCCGGCCTGCGTCCGCTCCCACACGCCCACCTTCATCTGCTAAAGCCACTGCTCTTGCCTTCACTCTCCCACGCTGCCTCTCTTCTTCGCCCACGCCGAGCTCGCTCTCTCCCCCTTGCTGCGGCCACCGCACCATTCCCGCAGCCGCCGAGCTTCCCCATCGTGCGCCAGCAGCTCTTGCCCGCACAGCTGTAGCTCCGCGCTCGTATTGGTCATCGGCACGGAGAAGGTAGTGGCCGCTGGCCCTTTCGCTCTCCCCTTCTCGTTCTTCCATGCGCCGCCGCCCGCCATTGCCGACGACAGGCCTTGCTCTGGTGAACCGCCCCTCCCTTTTCACCTCTACCCGACGTGGCTTGGCGTGGGAAGCACGGTGGTGCCCTTCGTTTCGCCGGGGAACCTCGCCGTCGGCGAGTGCGCGCCGGTCAGCGCCGCCCCTGCTTCGGCATGGCCGACAGGTGGGGTCATTGACCCGTGAGGGCCCGCTCGTCAGTGCCCTGGCTCGGTTCTGGGTGCACAGCACCGGGTGCACCCAACGATTGTGTCGGTTGATGTTTAAAAGGATTTCAAAAATGAATTTTTAGATTTCTGTTAAATGCTTTGGAAAATGGTTGTATACTCAAATTTGCTCCAAATCGGTTGAAATAAATTTTGCTAGGTTCCTTATCACCAAATCTACTTGAGAAAATTATTGCATGTCATTTTTGAGATACTTTTCTGTAGAACTTTATTTAATCATGGATATTGCTGATAACTTGAAAAATGTGTAGAAAAACCTATAAGCTTCAGAAAAATATGATTTCCAAGTTTGTTAATCTTCTTATGTAATGTAGTTCCTAGGAAAAATATGTGTCATGCATGTGCTGTAGAAAAATTTTGAGGTGTAGTTCAAGTACCTTTAATGGCTGATTTTTGTTATTTTTGCTAGAGAGCAAACTTTGTATAAAACATGCATGTGATAATTTTTGTACAGTGATTGTATGCTATGAAGATCATAGGAAAATGCTAACTCTATTGTTTGACACTTTTCACAGTACAAAGTATTTTCATGTTCATAATCATGCCATAGCTTGTTATTTTTGTGTAGGCTAATCCACCCATTCAAATACCATGAAAATCTGATGGTAGACTACTTAGGGTAGTACTGTGCTATGGTAATTTTCTAAGATTTTTCTAAGCAATAAAAATAGATGTTACTATTCAAACCTATTATTAATTAGGGTTTAATCAAGTGTTGCTTTATGTGTGATTAAGAAATTAGTAAAGCTTTGGTGTATCTTTGAAGCATTTAATAAGATGTGTTGATTTAGCATATTAGTAGTAGAAGAGAATGCGGTAGATGACATGTGCTTGTAGTATATGTTCTTGGATGATGTTGACTACCTTGCATTCAAACATATCCATTGTATTCATCTCATTCGATGCACCGATTGCATAAGCGCTTACGCACATTACATCATACGGGATCACAAATCGAGAACCCAGTCGTCATACCCGAGGAGCCCGAGGAGCAGCTCGAGGTGCAGCTGCAGGAAGTGCCCGAAGTCGACGAGGAGGACATTGAGGAACTTCCAAAGTGCCCCGATCACCGCCCGAGCTCCTTCGAGAGAGGCAAGCCCCGGAGCATTTTTCTCCCTGGTTTGCAATTATTAATTAAATGCTTTACTTTAATTGATGCATTACGTTCAGGAGTTGTTTGCAACCGTTGCTGCATTATACCTTGTCTACCTTTGTTATACTATATCCTTGTTACCCTGGTATCCATAGTAGAGTAAATGCTTAGCTGGCTTAGACCGGTAGAAGTCGGGTGATTTTCTGTCACCTGCGAGCTATAGGTGGTTACCTGGATCTGCTTGGATGACTATGAAGTCATGGTATAACTAAGTGTTAAATGAAGTTCAGACCGGATGGAGACTTACAGAGTTTTGGACTGTAGTGCTTTCCATCTGTGTCGATTAAGGACCGACCGTTGTTGGGCCTCGAGTCATGTTGAACGCATGCCTTACATTTAGCTAGCCGGATAAAGTACCTTCCGACCGCGAAGCTGGGAGATTATTCGGGCTGAGTAGATTGCCCGTAGCGCACTATGCCGGAGCAGGTGTGGTAGGACACGGGGGCGAGATGATAAGACCAAAGTGCAGTCGGTCGGCCCCCGGGTACACGTGGTTCCTGGCAAACTCGAGATTCCTAGATAGTTGACTCGGTGATCAATATCTCACTTTAGCGGGTGAGTGAGGTTTGTGTAAGGAATAAATCACCAGCTGGTTAGGAATCGATTCGAATCGCCATCGCTCCTGGATAGTGAGCACTTGACTTGAGTTACTTCATCGTAGTAATGTTGATGGAACACTTGGACAGTTATAATGAATATGACATTATGGAAGTTGTTTAATGATCATTGGTTATCATTATCTGCTTAATCACATGTTTGCTCTAGTATAGGTGCAAATCTAGTCGACAGGTTATAATTAATTAACTTGGCAATAAAGTCTTTAGAAAGGTTTTTGAAATGCCAAAAATGCTTTCTTTGTAAATGAGTTAGCTACCCTACTATAAAGCCCTTCATAATCCTTGGTGTCACTTATTTTCGGTTATATCGGGTAAGTCTAGCTGAGTACCTTCTCGTACTCAGGGTTTTATTCCCACTTGTTGCAGATGGGCAGATGTATTACGGCTACTGTATCAACTGCCTTTATCCTACGATGGGTGATGCTTAGGACCATGGGCATGGTCATTCCTTACGTCTCGTCTGATGCTTTTGTTAGAGATGATCATTCGCTGGCACTGTATTTGAACTCCGTGTGAGTGTGTGTGGTTTTGAACAAATGACTTCCGCTACTTTTATCGAACTCATTTTGTAATAACTATGTTTAAACTCTGATGTATCTGAGATGCAAACTTTTATGTAATATGTGATGGTGACTGCTAAACTTATTACGATCTTGGCTGGAATGGAAGTTGGTTTGAAATCCTTCGTGATTTCATGGAATACCGGGTTATACGGGCTTAAGTTTGCTAAATCGTCTGCTCTAGCGGATGATTTTCTTACTTAATTTCGTATAATTGGTCGGTTCTGTTACAGGATGCCCACGGGATGTTTGAGGACTTGTCAGCGAGGACAAAGCTAGATGAGGAGGAGATCACCTGGCTCCAAAAGGAGCGAGACGAGCTGCTGCAGAAGAATGCCGCGGCTAGTGAGAAAGCTAGCGAGCTCCTGGCGGAGCTACAAACAGAGCGGGACCTCAAGCTGAAGGCTAAGGAGAGGTCCATGATGTTGTAGGAGAAGGTGAACCAGGATGCCACAGTGATCGAGCGGACGACCCGAGAGCGCGACGAAGCATGTCGGGAGGCCAAGGCATGCCAGACGGATCTTGGAGTCAAGGTGACCCGACGGTTGGATGCCGAGGAAGTTTCTGCCGGTTTGCGCACCGATCTTGCCGAGGCGCGGTGGCTTCTTCAAGCTGAAGGTGATGAATATGATCGCCTATCCCTCACCGTTCTAGCGGTCTATGATAACTTGTAGGTGGCACAAGAGGAGGGGACCAGCTCGCCTGCGACCCATGCCGCTATTATCATGGCTCGGGTGGGCCAGCTTGAGGAGAGTGCTTTTCATGCCGAGATCACCCAGGCCTTCACTGTCGCCCATGCTCATTACGAGAAGGAGATCAACCTAAAGGTGATGAGCGAAGTTTTCCCGCCTACCTATGAGGATGATGAGCTAGAGCCAATTGAGAAGGTGGTGGCTCCCCTTGCGAAAAACCTGGCGGATAATCTGAAAGAAATGGTTCTCCCTTTGTGGGAGTAGTTAGTCGAATAATTTTGAGCACAGCTTATATGTAATATGTGAACAAGTGTCGGTATTTTTGAGTCTGGACGCAATTTCGTGATTTTGCTTCGTAATTTCGTTTTGTTAGATTTCACCTTCTTCCTTTTTGTAATGAAAAAAGAGTGTTTATTCGATCCGACCCTTCCCTTTGCCTAAGGCTGCAGGGCTGGTGGTGCTTCTAGGAAAAAGTTTTGGTTGTGCTGCTTGAGCAAAACATACCATAGCCGTCTGGTCGTTTGGTTTTTTGTGGTCTTACCAATCTGTTCCCCCAAATCTTGCCGCTGGTCTTGACGCGAGGAGGGAATCTGATGTAATGATTGTTTCGAAAAGAGGAAGGGAGGTAGCCATACCTTTACCGGCCCCTGAGTGAGATCCGACCCCTTAGGGTTGCTGGGGTCGGGTGTTACTGGAGACCAGAGCGATGGTGTGCCCGATGAGCTTGCCAACGGGGATGTTTAGACGGAACCTCATTTCGTGGTTTTGTGACAGGGTTGGCAAAGTCCTTGGATGGTGTTCCACTATTCCCCGCCCTACCTTCCAATAGAATTCCCTAAATGGGGACTCTATGGGCTCGGCAAAAGGGGTCTATGAACCTATGTCCCTGCATCGAGCGGCTCGAGCCCCTGAGCCCTGTTAGGGTCTAATAGGGGTCGGTCATGTTTCACGCGTTACCCCATCCTCGATTTTCGTAATCGGAGGGGCTGAGTAGATGACACTTGCCTCGACGGCTCAAGTATCGCGCTCAATGAGCTCGCTAATGGGTACGTTCGTGTGGAATCTGGGTCCATCATTTACTGATGGGGTCGGTAAAGCCCTCTGGTGGCATTCCATACCTTCTTAATCCGCCTCCCAGCAGATGCCTGAGCCGTTCGATAGGCTCAGGTGGCCCGATGGCCTCTCCTCGATGGAGATTCTGTGGGTTTAGCTCGGGGTTAGAATCGAACGAGAAATGGTTGAGACGTCCCTATCCGCTTCTGAGCGGGGTTGGGTAGGGCCGCTGGGGCTCGTCTCAGTTATTTCTCCATAGCTCTGTTCGGCACGAGGCGACCTCGAGATCTTCGCGGGCCGGCCTTCGAACCTCGGCCTGCTGCCACCTATATCGAATGAGGCGACGGCCGTTTCATGACACGACACGAAGCATTGGGATGCAACGTTTTGCATATGTAATGTTTGAACGCATAATTTAATCGAAATAAAGGCGGGGTCGGTAACGTTACCTTGGTGGCATGAGTGACGGAAAAGCTCCTACTGTAACACCTCTGGTGTTTTGACCTAGCACTAAAAATTTGACATGTCATCATATGCATTGCAAAGCATTCATATAGTATAAAGTTTGGAATGCATTCACTAAATAAGGTTTATTTTAGAATGTTGTTATTTCATGTGATGTGATTCGAAACCCTAAATAAAGATCATGACTACAAGGGTGAAAATTCATGTGATCATGTGAGGTCATGTGTCTTTTGACTCAAATAACCCTAATGGGCCATGTTACTGGTCAAAAATCAAAATTTAAGTAAAAGGAAGACAAATCAAATTTGAATTCAAATTCAATTTATAAAAGTCCTTTTTGTCCCTTTTGGCTAATTCAAAATCCATGTGGAATTTGGGGTTGAGGAAAAAAGCAAAGTTGGAGATTATTTTATGTAGATCAACTTTGGTATTCAAAGTTTTTCAAGTTTACATATAAAATTTGGAGTAATTTTGAAATGATTCAAATGCTCAAATGCACCCCAAATTCAAATTTCAAAATGGAGGCAGAATTTGAAAATATTTCTAGAAGCAAAGTTGTAGAGTTTGAAAAATTGAACAACTTTCATTTTTGAAGATTTTCAACTTCTTTAGAAAATTTGTGAGTAATTTGAAAAATGGATGCAGTGGCAGTTCTGTAATTATTTCAAAAATCAACATCCACCTCTCTGCTTGCTGCCGGCGCCACACGGAGGTCGCCGCCGATCGGATTTCACCGCTTCTTCGCATGTTGACACGCAGCTGGTGCCGTGGCGAGTTCGGGCGTGCGTTGTCGACGCCAGGCAACCCCTTCCTGGCTATAAATAGCAGCTGCCGCCGTCGTCATTCCCGTTTTTCCCCTTCTACTCTGCTCCACCGCCAGCTTGCTCCGCCGCTCGCCGTAGCCTCCGTCGAGCAGCATCCGTCGTGCCCAGCTACGCCTACGCGATTGCCTCCGCCTTGCGCTTCTCTATGGCTTGCCTACGTCACTTGGGTTGGTTGGAGTCGCCCGGCGCAACGCTTTCTTCCCCGTGACCGGCCGGAGCTCCGCCATCATCACCTCGACGTGGCCAGGCCGTTCCAGACCATCTTCGGCTTCACCGAACGTACCGGCGTGACCGTGGTGAGCTACTAAGCGCGATACTTACCTTGTTTTAGACTCTACTGTGCCATTGCCGGGGTTACGCCGTGAGCCGTCGTGCTCGAGCCACCATGGCCGACGTGGAGCCTTCTCCGGCGCGCCTTCTTCTGATCTGAGGGCTGGGATGGGTTCGTAGTAGTGTGTAGATAATTTGGGTGAGGTCGGCCTCGCCGGAGCGTCACCGTCGGCGCATTTTGAGGCCGGCCAGTGAGGGCAGCGCCGCCGTGATTTCTTTGAGTCACTGACAGTGGGGCCTGGCTGTCAGTGCGAGTGAGGAAGAAGAACAGTGAAAATTTTTATTTTCTGAATTTGTGAATAGTGCTGAAACTTTGGGAATTTGTAGGAAATTCATGATAGCTCCAAAAATTCTAAAATTTTGTGTGTAGCTTCTGTACATGTTCTAGTATGATTTAAAATTTTGAAACTTGAAATTTGAATAAATTTTTAATGTTCAAATATTCAGTCCATTAATTAATAAATGCAATTTCCATGATTTTTGTAGGCCACTATAAACTTCCAAAAATTTTGAAATTTGTTTTGGTACACTAATTTGTCATAGGGAAGCTTACATAAAATTTTTAGGTCATTTGAAACAAGTTCATTTTTGGGCTTAATTCCAGATTAATTCAAAAATAAATAAAGACAAACCCTAAGTGTTTGATTAGTGTTGGATCTTGTTTTGGTCATGTTTGTGACTAGTAGGGTTTCAAGATCCATTTGGTCAAGTCACATGTGTGGTTCTTGATGGTAGGGTTGCAAGTTGGTTTTGTTGGTTTGTAACTGTACCGTGAAATAAAATTATTTGCGGAGTGTTTTTACATTTCATGTACCATGAAAGCATCATGTATACATTATCATCATGTTAAAGCATATGTTATCATTTCATGTAGAACCCAAGAGAAGTTCTGGAAGAATCCCCAGTTATCACGGGATTCGATAATCGTGGTACTGATCCGGAACCTGAGATCGTCAACGAAGGCAAGCCCCGGTTTAAGCATTAAACCCTTACCTTGTTTACTTTGAAAAGTTTATCACCTATGTTACTTATTGCATTAAGTTGATCAATTCAAATATTACCTACTTGATGCATTGCCTACCTTGTTACTTGTTTACCATCCTTGAAGATGTTTTCATTTACAAAGGCGTAGAATGCTTAGTATGCTTTATGATAGGCTTTCAAAATAAAAGTTTTGATACAATCAAAGATGGCATACTGGCCAAAGAAAGAAAGATGATAGAATGAACTAGAGACTAGTCGGGTGACTTACCTTGAATGTTGGGTAATGTTGCCGACTATGTCGCTTAAAGGCCACTCATTGTGGATCTTCTGAATGAGACACTTTGTAGTACTGGTCACATACTCCGGAAGCCTACTTCGGCTAATCCGATACTAAGACGAATGCCCACGCACTGGGAGTGGAGAGATGGCAAGAGTAGCGTGTACCCTCATGGCTGGAATGTGGCTGGATTTGAGGTGTGCTGTGCTCTCGGGTGGCGTGGAGACGGCTTAGTATAGGAGGATCCTGTAGCGAGGTTGATATATGCAAGATTAAGTTCTACATATGTCGTGTGATAAGGAATCCCCAGCTGGGACTTGAATCAATTCAAATTGCCGGTGCTCCGCGGATATGGAGACTCGATTCATTACAGAAGCAATGCAGGACTGGTGAATTACTAAAATATGAGAAAAGAATGGAATGAGAAGGAATGGAATATGGGAAATGTACATTAGTTGAGATAATGAACTAAAAGGACTTAGGGGTAAAATTTGAGAATAGGATAAATATAGTAAGCTTTTGGCAAAGGACTTTGAATTTTGCTACATCCTTACCTTGTCCCAAACCCCTGCATCTCTAAAGTCTTATACCCCGTTACGTCGGGTTAGTCTTGTTGAGTACTTTTGTACTCAGGGTTTGTTAACCCTTGTTGCAGGTGAGTCGCATGCGCAGGCTTGTTTTGGTCCCTGCTGCATGTCTGTGTTTGAAGTCAATGACGATGAGGAGTGATGAATGGCCTTTGGACAAGGCACTAGTTGGTATGATAAATAAAGTTAATGTAATATTATCCCGCTACTATGGTTGTATAACACTTATGGTGTTGTAAGTTTGAAAACAAGTGGTTTGTAACCTATGTTACCTTAAGACTTCCGCTATCTTTTACTCTGATATATATATTTGAATAAACTGTTGTAATCTGCAATGTCTATGATTAGGATCCTGTTTGAAAAGAGAATCGTGGATGATTCAGGTTTCCCGAGGACACCCGACAGACCTGTTGAGTTGTTGGGAACTCATGTACGCTATCCGAGGTCTGTTAAGACAACGATAGGTGAACGTGGGCCCGATTCCTTAGGAGGTTCTACCACAGCTAGTATCAAAGCAGTTCCCATCAAAGATCATTGTAGGTTCCTTTGGAAAACCTTCAAATTGATTTGGATCAAAGAAAGTAAACTTGATATTTTAAAGTTCAAACTTCTTTCTTCTTACCTTTGATCTAGTCTCAATCTTGTCTGATTGGAAAGTTTGCGGCGGATAATATGATTAGGTTTGTCCTATGTATTAAAAATCTAGTACTTATGATTATATAAATCTTTTGTACTTAGATTCATAAGATCGATTCATGCATCATGCTTAAGCACATTGCATAATAAATCCCCTTAATAATGGTTGGGTAAGTAATGTCAATCCCATTCTTGCTAACCTCCATTATCCTCAAGTTATTCTTATAGTCCTACCTTAAATCCTACAGGCTATGGCAAAGACCAAGAAAACCACACGCAAGTCCACCGGAGCTCATGGAGTCCCTCGTCACCAATTGGCACCAAGAAACCACGAGCTTGGTGAAGGAAGTTCCAAGAACCTTGGAGAGGAAGGATCTTCAAGCAACCCCGCCAATGTCGAGAGCCTTAACAAGGAGCTCAACACTCTTCATCGAGCTCATGCCAAAGATCAAGAAGAGTTGACGGAAATGCAAAGGGGCATCACCATGACTATGGAGCTGTGGAATGAAGCTTGGACACGAGAGGATGTGGCCAATGAACGCGTCCATGAGTTGGAGTTCTACGTGGAAGATCTGGAGATGGACAATGCCATTCTTCATGAGAATGTCCACCTGTTGTATGCTCAACTTCATCCTCCTCATGGGGATGGTGAAGTTACAGATGAAGAAATGATTGTAGCTCTAGGAGAAGTCGAGAATGAAGAAGAGGAGGAGGATCCCGAGGAGTTAGTGTACTTCTTAGATGAAGATGAGGTTTCGTCCGATATGGGCATGGATGCAGAAGACTGAGAGCTTGGAGTAGTAGTAGTTCCTTTACTGCTTTCCTAGAAAACTAGGGTTGTCTTGTGGGATACATGACATGTAATATAAATAAGGATCCTTTGTAGCATGAAACCTTTTAAATGCTTTCAATAAAGAATAATGTAAGTAAATGTGTTTCCCTAACAGATGCCTCGTCCTATCACTCGAACTGGTGCTAGTGGCTCACATGATGATGATGAGTGCCCAAATCCTCCACCAATGCCTTCGACTATGGCAGATGCCATAGCCGCACTTGTCAATGCAATGGCAGAGAATGCCAGGCTGTTAAGGGAATTGGCGCAGAACCAACAGGCACCATACCCTAATCGTGGCCGTCGTAATAACAGAAATGACGAGTCAACCTATGTGGATTTTACTGACACCCGTCCGCCTGTGTTCTCTAAGGCAGATGAACCTTTAGAAGCTGATGATTGGCTTAGGACAATAGAGCAAAAGTTCGAGCTGATTCATTGTACTGAGGTTCAGAAACCAAGGTTTGCGGCATAGCAACTCCGAGGAGCTGCTGGTGCCTGGTGGGCAAATTTGGTGGCTGTACAGCCCGCTGGTCACCAAGTCAACTGGAGGGAGTTGAAGGATGCCTTTAGGGCACACTATATTCCAGACGGTGTGATGACCATGAAGTTAGAAGAGTTCTTGGCTCTTAAGCAAGGGGAGCACCCGGTGATGCATTATGTTGGGCGTTTCAACCACCTGTCGCAGTATGCTATTGAGTATGTGAATACTGATAGGAAGAAAAAGAATCATTTTCTTAGAGGCCTGAACACTAAACTTTAGACCATGATGGCAACTTGTGGTAATGCAACTTACCATGAGACAATCAACATTGCTATCGCTTCGGAGGAGAATTACCGCCGACACAAGGAGGCGAAGAAGAAGAAAATATTTGCTTTCGGATCATCAAGTGGCAAGCGTCAGAAGATCGTATACCATCCTCAGAATCATGGCCGTGCACCATTCCGCCCACAACAAGGCCAAAGCAGGCATCAAATCTTCATTCGCCCTGCAACTAATACACCTTATACTTATCAAGCACCGCAGCAGCAAAATAATACAAATAATGTAAACTGCAATGCTACTCCCCAGAATCACAATTTTCCATGTTATAATTGTGGTAAACCCAGACATTTTTCCCGAAAATGTCCGTATCCTAGGAAGAACAATCCTGATGCACCCAGAGCACCTGTTAATCAAGCTCAGAATCAGTACAAGGGCAATGCTCAGAACAATCAGAAGGGTCAGGCTGAGAAGAAGACTGGAAGGGTCTTCTATACTCAAGTGGAATCTATTCCAGAAGGAGAACCAGTTATGATGGGTATGTTTCCCACTGCTATGCATCCTGCAATTACCTTATTTGATTCTGGTGCATCCTATACATTCATCAATCGTACATTTGTTGTGAAGCATGGGATAGCTATTGGGGAAACAAAAGAACCCTATCATATACAGTCGCCCGAGGGACGAATTTGTACAAGGGAGGTAGTTCAGCATGTACCTATCGATTTGGGAAGTTATGAGTTCCCTACCAATATGCTAATACTAAAGGATCAAGATATAGATGTGATCCTTGGTATGAATTGGTTAACTCAATACAGGGCTATCATCGATGTCCTGCGTAGAACCATAAGGGTAAATGCACCTGGCAGCAAAACCCAACTTCTCATCCAACTTCCCTTTCCTAAGAGTACAGTGGGAACAGTATGTGCAACTATTGTTGAAGGAGCCAAGAAAATTTCAGTGGTATGTGAGTTTGCAGATGTCTTTCCTGATGATCTGCCTGGTCTGCCACTAGACCGAGACGTAGAGTTTAGAATTGATCTGAAACCAGGGACAGCACCAGTGTCCAGAAGAGCATATAGGATGCCACCCAAAGAACTAGTAGAATTAAAAATGCAACTATAAGAGTTGTTAGACAAGGGTTTCATCCAACCTAGTTCATCACCTTAGGAATGCCCTGCTATCTTCGTGAAGAAGAAGGACCAAACCTTAAGGTTATGTGTTGACTATCGGCCATTAAATGAAGTCACCATCAAGAACAAATACCCCTTGCCCCGAATTGATTTGCTTTTTGATCAACTTGTGGGAGCTAAGGTATTCTCGAAGATAGACTTAAGATCAGGCTACCACCAGATTAAGATCAGACATGAAGATGTGCCGAAGACAGCGTTTACTACTCGATATGGTCTATATGAGTATCTAGTCATGTCTTTTGGGCTGACCAATGCCCCGGCTCATTTCATGTACCTAATGAACTCAGTTTTCATGCCCGAGTTAGATAAGTTTGTCGTGGTGTTTATTGATGACATTCTTATCTACTCTAAGAGCAAAGAGGAACATGCGGAACATCTTCGTATTATTCTACAAAGATTAAGAGATCACCAATTATATGCCAAATTCAGCAAATGTGCATTTTGGTTGGAGGAAGTACAATTTCTGGGTCATGTGCTATCTGCTGAAGGTATAGCTGTTGATCCGAGCAAGGTAGAAGAAGTCCTTAACTGGAAAGCACCTACCACCGTTCATCAAGTTCGTAGTTTTCTGGGGTTGGCAGGGTATTATCGTCGGTTCATCCCTGACTTCTCCAGAATTGCGAAGCCAATTACTGGACTGTTGAAAAATCAAACTAAGTTTGTATGGTCAACAGAATGTGAAGAGGCCTTTCAGACATTGAAGAAGTTGCTGACAACTGCACCAGTATTAGCACAACATGATATCGAAAGGCCATTCGATATCTATTGTGATGCATCTAGAATTGGTATTGGCTGTGTTGTGATGCAAGAAGGCAGAGTCATAGCATACGCTTCCAGACAACTCAAGAAGCATGAAGAACATTATCCCACCCATGATCTTGAATTAGCTGCTGTTGTTCATTCACTCAAGATTTGGCGACATTATTTATTGGGCAATATATGTCATATCTATATGGATCATAAAAGTTTGAAATACATCTTCACCCAGTCAGAATTGAATATGAGGCAGAGAAGATGGTTGGAACTTATTAAAGATTATGATTTAGAAGTACACTATCATCCGGGCAAGGCTAATGTGGTTGCCGATGCCCTGAGTCACAAGGGTCATTGTCATTGCCCAATTGTAGAACCTATGCGGCGAACATTGTGTCAAGAGATGGAGCATCTGGATTTACAAATCGTAGAACAAGGTTCCCTATCCAATATTGTAGTTGAGTTCACTATCAAAGATCAAATCATTGCTGCTCAACAGAAAAGTAAGGGCATAGCCCATATTAAGGATAAAGTCACATCTGGGAGACCAACATGTTTCAAGATTGATGAATCAGATGTTGTATGGTTCAAGGATAGATTGGTAGTACCCAAAAATCCAGAGCTGCGAAAGTAGATTCTTGATGAAGCCCATTCTACAAGATACTCCATTCATCCAGGTAGCAACAAAATGTACGACAGGCCTTGCTCTGGTGAACCGCCCCTCCCTTTTCACCTCTACCCGACGTGGCTTGGCGTGGGAAGCACGGTGGTGCCCTTCGTTTCGCCGGGGAACCTCGCCGTCGGCGAGTGCGCGCCGGTCAGCGCCGCCCCTGCTTCGGCATGGCCGACAGGTGGGGTCATTGACCCGTGAGGGCCCGCTCGTCAGTGCCCTGGCTCGGTTCTGGGTGCACAGCACCGGGTGCACCCAACGATTGTGTCGGTTGATGTTTAAAAGGATTTCAAAAATGAATTTTTAGATTTCTGTTAAATGCTTTGGAAAATGGTTGTATACTCAAATTTGCTCCAAATCGGTTGAAATAAATTTTGCTAGGTTCCTTATCACCAAATCTACTTGAGAAAATTATTGCATGTCATTTTTGAGATACTTTTCTGTAGAACTTTATTTAATCATGGATATTGCTGATAACTTGAAAAATGTGTAGAAAAACCTATAAGCTTCAGAAAAATATGATTTCCAAGTTTGTTAATCTTCTTATGTAATGTAGTTCCTAGGAAAAATATGTGTCATGCATGTGCTGTAGAAAAATTTTGAGGTGTAGTTCAAGTACCTTTAATGGCTGATTTTTGTTATTTTTGCTAGAGAGCAAACTTTGTATAAAACATGCATGTGATAATTTTTGTACAGTGATTGTATGCTATGAAGATCATAGGAAAATGCTAACTCTATTGTTTGACACTTTTCACAGTACAAAGTATTTTCATGTTCATAATCATGCCATAGCTTGTTATTTTTGTGTAGGCTAATCCACCCATTCAAATACCATGAAAATCTGATGGTAGACTACTTAGGGTAGTACTGTGCTATGGTAATTTTCTAAGATTTTTCTAAGCAATAAAAATAGATGTTACTATTCAAACCTATTATTAATTAGGGTTTAATCAAGTGTTGCTTTATGTGTGATTAAGAAATTAGTAAAGCTTTGGTGTATCTTTGAAGCATTTAATAAGATGTGTTGATTTAGCATATTAGTAGTAGAAGAGAATGCGGTAGATGACATGTGCTTGTAGTATATGTTCTTGGATGATGTTGACTACCTTGCATTCAAACATATCCATTGTATTCATCTCATTCGATGCACCGATTGCATAAGCGCTTACGCACATTACATCATACGGGATCACAAATCGAGAACCCAGTCGTCATACCCGAGGAGCCCGAGGAGCAGCTCGAGGTGCAGCTGCAGGAAGTGCCCGAAGTCGACGAGGAGGACATTGAGGAACTTCCAAAGTGCCCCGATCACCGCCCGAGCTCCTTCGAGAGAGGCAAGCCCCGGAGCATTTTTCTCCCTGGTTTGCAATTATTAATTAAATGCTTTACTTTAATTGATGCATTACGTTCAGGAGTTGTTTGCAACCGTTGCTGCATTATACCTTGTCTACCTTTGTTATACTATATCCTTGTTACCCTGGTATCCATAGTAGAGTAAATGCTTAGCTGGCTTAGACCGGTAGAAGTCGGGTGATTTTCTGTCACCTGCGAGCTATAGGTGGTTACCTGGATCTGCTTGGATGACTATGAAGTCATGGTATAACTAAGTGTTAAATGAAGTTCAGACCGGATGGAGACTTACAGAGTTTTGGACTGTAGTGCTTTCCATCTGTGTCGATTAAGGACCGACCGTTGTTGGGCCTCGAGTCATGTTGAACGCATGCCTTACATTTAGCTAGCCGGATAAAGTACCTTCCGACCGCGAAGCTGGGAGATTATTCGGGCTGAGTAGATTGCCCGTAGCGCACTATGCCGGAGCAGGTGTGGTAGGACACGGGGGCGAGATGATAAGACCAAAGTGCAGTCGGTCGGCCCCCGGGTACACGTGGTTCCTGGCAAACTCGAGATTCCTAGATAGTTGACTCGGTGATCAATATCTCACTTTAGCGGGTGAGTGAGGTTTGTGTAAGGAATAAATCACCAGCTGGTTAGGAATCGATTCGAATCGCCATCGCTCCTGGATAGTGAGCACTTGACTTGAGTTACTTCATCGTAGTAATGTTGATGGAACACTTGGACAGTTATAATGAATATGACATTATGGAAGTTGTTTAATGATCATTGGTTATCATTATCTGCTTAATCACATGTTTGCTCTAGTATAGGTGCAAATCTAGTCGACAGGTTATAATTAATTAACTTGGCAATAAAGTCTTTAGAAAGGTTTTTGAAATGCCAAAAATGCTTTCTTTGTAAATGAGTTAGCTACCCTACTATAAAGCCCTTCATAATCCTTGGTGTCACTTATTTTCGGTTATATCGGGTAAGTCTAGCTGAGTACCTTCTCGTACTCAGGGTTTTATTCCCACTTGTTGCAGATGGGCAGATGTATTACGGCTACTGTATCAACTGCCTTTATCCTACGATGGGTGATGCTTAGGACCATGGGCATGGTCATTCCTTACGTCTCGTCTGATGCTTTTGTTAGAGATGATCATTCGCTGGCACTGTATTTGAACTCCGTGTGAGTGTGTGTGGTTTTGAACAAATGACTTCCGCTACTTTTATCGAACTCATTTTGTAATAACTATGTTTAAACTCTGATGTATCTGAGATGCAAACTTTTATGTAATATGTGATGGTGACTGCTAAACTTATTACGATCTTGGCTGGAATGGAAGTTGGTTTGAAATCCTTCGTGATTTCATGGAATACCGGGTTATACGGGCTTAAGTTTGCTAAATCGTCTGCTCTAGCGGATGATTTTCTTACTTAATTTCGTATAATTGGTCGGTTCTGTTACAGGATGCCCACGGGATGTTTGAGGACTTGTCAGCGAGGACAAAGCTAGATGAGGAGGAGATCACCTGGCTCCAAAAGGAGCGAGACGAGCTGCTGCAGAAGAATGCCGCGGCTAGTGAGAAAGCTAGCGAGCTCCTGGCGGAGCTACAAACAGAGCGGGACCTCAAGCTGAAGGCTAAGGAGAGGTCCATGATGTTGTAGGAGAAGGTGAACCAGGATGCCACAGTGATCGAGCGGACGACCCGAGAGCGCGACGAAGCATGTCGGGAGGCCAAGGCATGCCAGACGGATCTTGGAGTCAAGGTGACCCGACGGTTGGATGCCGAGGAAGTTTCTGCCGGTTTGCGCACCGATCTTGCCGAGGCGCGGTGGCTTCTTCAAGCTGAAGGTGATGAATATGATCGCCTATCCCTCACCGTTCTAGCGGTCTATGATAACTTGTAGGTGGCACAAGAGGAGGGGACCAGCTCGCCTGCGACCCATGCCGCTATTATCATGGCTCGGGTGGGCCAGCTTGAGGAGAGTGCTTTTCATGCCGAGATCACCCAGGCCTTCACTGTCGCCCATGCTCATTACGAGAAGGAGATCAACCTAAAGGTGATGAGCGAAGTTTTCCCGCCTACCTATGAGGATGATGAGCTAGAGCCAATTGAGAAGGTGGTGGCTCCCCTTGCGAAAAACCTGGCGGATAATCTGAAAGAAATGGTTCTCCCTTTGTGGGAGTAGTTAGTCGAATAATTTTGAGCACAGCTTATATGTAATATGTGAACAAGTGTCGGTATTTTTGAGTCTGGACGCAATTTCGTGATTTTGCTTCGTAATTTCGTTTTGTTAGATTTCACCTTCTTCCTTTTTGTAATGAAAAAAGAGTGTTTATTCGATCCGACCCTTCCCTTTGCCTAAGGCTGCAGGGCTGGTGGTGCTTCTAGGAAAAAGTTTTGGTTGTGCTGCTTGAGCAAAACATACCATAGCCGTCTGGTCGTTTGGTTTTTTGTGGTCTTACCAATCTGTTCCCCCAAATCTTGCCGCTGGTCTTGACGCGAGGAGGGAATCTGATGTAATGATTGTTTCGAAAAGAGGAAGGGAGGTAGCCATACCTTTACCGGCCCCTGAGTGAGATCCGACCCCTTAGGGTTGCTGGGGTCGGGTGTTACTGGAGACCAGAGCGATGGTGTGCCCGATGAGCTTGCCAACGGGGATGTTTAGACGGAACCTCATTTCGTGGTTTTGTGACAGGGTTGGCAAAGTCCTTGGATGGTGTTCCACTATTCCCCGCCCTACCTTCCAATAGAATTCCCTAAATGGGGACTCTATGGGCTCGGCAAAAGGGGTCTATGAACCTATGTCCCTGCATCGAGCGGCTCGAGCCCCTGAGCCCTGTTAGGGTCTAATAGGGGTCGGTCATGTTTCACGCGTTACCCCATCCTCGATTTTCGTAATCGGAGGGGCTGAGTAGATGACACTTGCCTCGACGGCTCAAGTATCGCGCTCAATGAGCTCGCTAATGGGTACGTTCGTGTGGAATCTGGGTCCATCATTTACTGATGGGGTCGGTAAAGCCCTCTGGTGGCATTCCATACCTTCTTAATCCGCCTCCCAGCAGATGCCTGAGCCGTTCGATAGGCTCAGGTGGCCCGATGGCCTCTCCTCGATGGAGATTCTGTGGGTTTAGCTCGGGGTTAGAATCGAACGAGAAATGGTTGAGACGTCCCTATCCGCTTCTGAGCGGGGTTGGGTAGGGCCGCTGGGGCTCGTCTCAGTTATTTCTCCATAGCTCTGTTCGGCACGAGGCGACCTCGAGATCTTCGCGGGCCGGCCTTCGAACCTCGGCCTGCTGCCACCTATATCGAATGAGGCGACGGCCGTTTCATGACACGACACGAAGCATTGGGATGCAACGTTTTGCATATGTAATGTTTGAACGCATAATTTAATCGAAATAAAGGCGGGGTCGGTAACGTTACCTTGGTGGCATGAGTGACGGAAAAGCTCCTACTGTAACACCTCTGGTGTTTTGACCTAGCACTAAAAATTTGACATGTCATCATATGCATTGCAAAGCATTCATATAGTATAAAGTTTGGAATGCATTCACTAAATAAGGTTTATTTTAGAATGTTGTTATTTCATGTGATGTGATTCGAAACCCTAAATAAAGATCATGACTACAAGGGTGAAAATTCATGTGATCATGTGAGGTCATGTGTCTTTTGACTCAAATAACCCTAATGGGCCATGTTACTGGTCAAAAATCAAAATTTAAGTAAAAGGAAGACAAATCAAATTTGAATTCAAATTCAATTTATAAAAGTCCTTTTTGTCCCTTTTGGCTAATTCAAAATCCATGTGGAATTTGGGGTTGAGGAAAAAAGCAAAGTTGGAGATTATTTTATGTAGATCAACTTTGGTATTCAAAGTTTTTCAAGTTTACATATAAAATTTGGAGTAATTTTGAAATGATTCAAATGCTCAAATGCACCCCAAATTCAAATTTCAAAATGGAGGCAGAATTTGAAAATATTTCTAGAAGCAAAGTTGTAGAGTTTGAAAAATTGAACAACTTTCATTTTTGAAGATTTTCAACTTCTTTAGAAAATTTGTGAGTAATTTGAAAAATGGATGCAGTGGCAGTTCTGTAATTATTTCAAAAATCAACATCCACCTCTCTGCTTGCTGCCGGCGCCACACGGAGGTCGCCGCCGATCGGATTTCACCGCTTCTTCGCATGTTGACACGCAGCTGGTGCCGTGGCGAGTTCGGGCGTGCGTTGTCGACGCCAGGCAACCCCTTCCTGGCTATAAATAGCAGCTGCCGCCGTCGTCATTCCCGTTTTTCCCCTTCTACTCTGCTCCACCGCCAGCTTGCTCCGCCGCTCGCCGTAGCCTCCGTCGAGCAGCATCCGTCGTGCCCAGCTACGCCTACGCGATTGCCTCCGCCTTGCGCTTCTCTATGGCTTGCCTACGTCACTTGGGTTGGTTGGAGTCGCCCGGCGCAACGCTTTCTTCCCCGTGACCGGCCGGAGCTCCGCCATCATCACCTCGACGTGGCCAGGCCGTTCCAGACCATCTTCGGCTTCACCGAACGTACCGGCGTGACCGTGGTGAGCTACTAAGCGCGATACTTACCTTGTTTTAGACTCTACTGTGCCATTGCCGGGGTTACGCCGTGAGCCGTCGTGCTCGAGCCACCATGGCCGACGTGGAGCCTTCTCCGGCGCGCCTTCTTCTGATCTGAGGGCTGGGATGGGTTCGTAGTAGTGTGTAGATAATTTGGGTGAGGTCGGCCTCGCCGGAGCGTCACCGTCGGCGCATTTTGAGGCCGGCCAGTGAGGGCAGCGCCGCCGTGATTTCTTTGAGTCACTGACAGTGGGGCCTGGCTGTCAGTGCGAGTGAGGAAGAAGAACAGTGAAAATTTTTATTTTCTGAATTTGTGAATAGTGCTGAAACTTTGGGAATTTGTAGGAAATTCATGATAGCTCCAAAAATTCTAAAATTTTGTGTGTAGCTTCTGTACATGTTCTAGTATGATTTAAAATTTTGAAACTTGAAATTTGAATAAATTTTTAATGTTCAAATATTCAGTCCATTAATTAATAAATGCAATTTCCATGATTTTTGTAGGCCACTATAAACTTCCAAAAATTTTGAAATTTGTTTTGGTACACTAATTTGTCATAGGGAAGCTTACATAAAATTTTTAGGTCATTTGAAACAAGTTCATTTTTGGGCTTAATTCCAGATTAATTCAAAAATAAATAAAGACAAACCCTAAGTGTTTGATTAGTGTTGGATCTTGTTTTGGTCATGTTTGTGACTAGTAGGGTTTCAAGATCCATTTGGTCAAGTCACATGTGTGGTTCTTGATGGTAGGGTTGCAAGTTGGTTTTGTTGGTTTGTAACTGTACCGTGAAATAAAATTATTTGCGGAGTGTTTTTACATTTCATGTACCATGAAAGCATCATGTATACATTATCATCATGTTAAAGCATATGTTATCATTTCATGTAGAACCCAAGAGAAGTTCTGGAAGAATCCCCAGTTATCACGGGATTCGATAATCGTGGTACTGATCCGGAACCTGAGATCGTCAACGAAGGCAAGCCCCGGTTTAAGCATTAAACCCTTACCTTGTTTACTTTGAAAAGTTTATCACCTATGTTACTTATTGCATTAAGTTGATCAATTCAAATATTACCTACTTGATGCATTGCCTACCTTGTTACTTGTTTACCATCCTTGAAGATGTTTTCATTTACAAAGGCGTAGAATGCTTAGTATGCTTTATGATAGGCTTTCAAAATAAAAGTTTTGATACAATCAAAGATGGCATACTGGCCAAAGAAAGAAAGATGATAGAATGAACTAGAGACTAGTCGGGTGACTTACCTTGAATGTTGGGTAATGTTGCCGACTATGTCGCTTAAAGGCCACTCATTGTGGATCTTCTGAATGAGACACTTTGTAGTACTGGTCACATACTCCGGAAGCCTACTTCGGCTAATCCGATACTAAGACGAATGCCCACGCACTGGGAGTGGAGAGATGGCAAGAGTAGCGTGTACCCTCATGGCTGGAATGTGGCTGGATTTGAGGTGTGCTGTGCTCTCGGGTGGCGTGGAGACGGCTTAGTATAGGAGGATCCTGTAGCGAGGTTGATATATGCAAGATTAAGTTCTACATATGTCGTGTGATAAGGAATCCCCAGCTGGGACTTGAATCAATTCAAATTGCCGGTGCTCCGCGGATATGGAGACTCGATTCATTACAGAAGCAATGCAGGACTGGTGAATTACTAAAATATGAGAAAAGAATGGAATGAGAAGGAATGGAATATGGGAAATGTACATTAGTTGAGATAATGAACTAAAAGGACTTAGGGGTAAAATTTGAGAATAGGATAAATATAGTAAGCTTTTGGCAAAGGACTTTGAATTTTGCTACATCCTTACCTTGTCCCAAACCCCTGCATCTCTAAAGTCTTATACCCCGTTACGTCGGGTTAGTCTTGTTGAGTACTTTTGTACTCAGGGTTTGTTAACCCTTGTTGCAGGTGAGTCGCATGCGCAGGCTTGTTTTGGTCCCTGCTGCATGTCTGTGTTTGAAGTCAATGACGATGAGGAGTGATGAATGGCCTTTGGACAAGGCACTAGTTGGTATGATAAATAAAGTTAATGTAATATTATCCCGCTACTATGGTTGTATAACACTTATGGTGTTGTAAGTTTGAAAACAAGTGGTTTGTAACCTATGTTACCTTAAGACTTCCGCTATCTTTTACTCTGATATATATATTTGAATAAACTGTTGTAATCTGCAATGTCTATGATTAGGATCCTGTTTGAAAAGAGAATCGTGGATGATTCAGGTTTCCCGAGGACACCCGACAGACCTGTTGAGTTGTTGGGAACTCATGTACGCTATCCGAGGTCTGTTAAGACAACGATAGGTGAACGTGGGCCCGATTCCTTAGGAGGTTCTACCACAGCTAGTATCAAAGCAGTTCCCATCAAAGATCATTGTAGGTTCCTTTGGAAAACCTTCAAATTGATTTGGATCAAAGAAAGTAAACTTGATATTTTAAAGTTCAAACTTCTTTCTTCTTACCTTTGATCTAGTCTCAATCTTGTCTGATTGGAAAGTTTGCGGCGGATAATATGATTAGGTTTGTCCTATGTATTAAAAATCTAGTACTTATGATTATATAAATCTTTTGTACTTAGATTCATAAGATCGATTCATGCATCATGCTTAAGCACATTGCATAATAAATCCCCTTAATAATGGTTGGGTAAGTAATGTCAATCCCATTCTTGCTAACCTCCATTATCCTCAAGTTATTCTTATAGTCCTACCTTAAATCCTACAGGCTATGGCAAAGACCAAGAAAACCACACGCAAGTCCACCGGAGCTCATGGAGTCCCTCGTCACCAATTGGCACCAAGAAACCACGAGCTTGGTGAAGGAAGTTCCAAGAACCTTGGAGAGGAAGGATCTTCAAGCAACCCCGCCAATGTCGAGAGCCTTAACAAGGAGCTCAACACTCTTCATCGAGCTCATGCCAAAGATCAAGAAGAGTTGACGGAAATGCAAAGGGGCATCACCATGACTATGGAGCTGTGGAATGAAGCTTGGACACGAGAGGATGTGGCCAATGAACGCGTCCATGAGTTGGAGTTCTACGTGGAAGATCTGGAGATGGACAATGCCATTCTTCATGAGAATGTCCACCTGTTGTATGCTCAACTTCATCCTCCTCATGGGGATGGTGAAGTTACAGATGAAGAAATGATTGTAGCTCTAGGAGAAGTCGAGAATGAAGAAGAGGAGGAGGATCCCGAGGAGTTAGTGTACTTCTTAGATGAAGATGAGGTTTCGTCCGATATGGGCATGGATGCAGAAGACTGAGAGCTTGGAGTAGTAGTAGTTCCTTTACTGCTTTCCTAGAAAACTAGGGTTGTCTTGTGGGATACATGACATGTAATATAAATAAGGATCCTTTGTAGCATGAAACCTTTTAAATGCTTTCAATAAAGAATAATGTAAGTAAATGTGTTTCCCTAACAGATGCCTCGTCCTATCACTCGAACTGGTGCTAGTGGCTCACATGATGATGATGAGTGCCCAAATCCTCCACCAATGCCTTCGACTATGGCAGATGCCATAGCCGCACTTGTCAATGCAATGGCAGAGAATGCCAGGCTGTTAAGGGAATTGGCGCAGAACCAACAGGCACCATACCCTAATCGTGGCCGTCGTAATAACAGAAATGACGAGTCAACCTATGTGGATTTTACTGACACCCGTCCGCCTGTGTTCTCTAAGGCAGATGAACCTTTAGAAGCTGATGATTGGCTTAGGACAATAGAGCAAAAGTTCGAGCTGATTCATTGTACTGAGGTTCAGAAACCAAGGTTTGCGGCATAGCAACTCCGAGGAGCTGCTGGTGCCTGGTGGGCAAATTTGGTGGCTGTACAGCCCGCTGGTCACCAAGTCAACTGGAGGGAGTTGAAGGATGCCTTTAGGGCACACTATATTCCAGACGGTGTGATGACCATGAAGTTAGAAGAGTTCTTGGCTCTTAAGCAAGGGGAGCACCCGGTGATGCATTATGTTGGGCGTTTCAACCACCTGTCGCAGTATGCTATTGAGTATGTGAATACTGATAGGAAGAAAAAGAATCATTTTCTTAGAGGCCTGAACACTAAACTTTAGACCATGATGGCAACTTGTGGTAATGCAACTTACCATGAGACAATCAACATTGCTATCGCTTCGGAGGAGAATTACCGCCGACACAAGGAGGCGAAGAAGAAGAAAATATTTGCTTTCGGATCATCAAGTGGCAAGCGTCAGAAGATCGTATACCATCCTCAGAATCATGGCCGTGCACCATTCCGCCCACAACAAGGCCAAAGCAGGCATCAAATCTTCATTCGCCCTGCAACTAATACACCTTATACTTATCAAGCACCGCAGCAGCAAAATAATACAAATAATGTAAACTGCAATGCTACTCCCCAGAATCACAATTTTCCATGTTATAATTGTGGTAAACCCAGACATTTTTCCCGAAAATGTCCGTATCCTAGGAAGAACAATCCTGATGCACCCAGAGCACCTGTTAATCAAGCTCAGAATCAGTACAAGGGCAATGCTCAGAACAATCAGAAGGGTCAGGCTGAGAAGAAGACTGGAAGGGTCTTCTATACTCAAGTGGAATCTATTCCAGAAGGAGAACCAGTTATGATGGGTATGTTTCCCACTGCTATGCATCCTGCAATTACCTTATTTGATTCTGGTGCATCCTATACATTCATCAATCGTACATTTGTTGTGAAGCATGGGATAGCTATTGGGGAAACAAAAGAACCCTATCATATACAGTCGCCCGAGGGACGAATTTGTACAAGGGAGGTAGTTCAGCATGTACCTATCGATTTGGGAAGTTATGAGTTCCCTACCAATATGCTAATACTAAAGGATCAAGATATAGATGTGATCCTTGGTATGAATTGGTTAACTCAATACAGGGCTATCATCGATGTCCTGCGTAGAACCATAAGGGTAAATGCACCTGGCAGCAAAACCCAACTTCTCATCCAACTTCCCTTTCCTAAGAGTACAGTGGGAACAGTATGTGCAACTATTGTTGAAGGAGCCAAGAAAATTTCAGTGGTATGTGAGTTTGCAGATGTCTTTCCTGATGATCTGCCTGGTCTGCCACTAGACCGAGACGTAGAGTTTAGAATTGATCTGAAACCAGGGACAGCACCAGTGTCCAGAAGAGCATATAGGATGCCACCCAAAGAACTAGTAGAATTAAAAATGCAACTATAAGAGTTGTTAGACAAGGGTTTCATCCAACCTAGTTCATCACCTTAGGAATGCCCTGCTATCTTCGTGAAGAAGAAGGACCAAACCTTAAGGTTATGTGTTGACTATCGGCCATTAAATGAAGTCACCATCAAGAACAAATACCCCTTGCCCCGAATTGATTTGCTTTTTGATCAACTTGTGGGAGCTAAGGTATTCTCGAAGATAGACTTAAGATCAGGCTACCACCAGATTAAGATCAGACATGAAGATGTGCCGAAGACAGCGTTTACTACTCGATATGGTCTATATGAGTATCTAGTCATGTCTTTTGGGCTGACCAATGCCCCGGCTCATTTCATGTACCTAATGAACTCAGTTTTCATGCCCGAGTTAGATAAGTTTGTCGTGGTGTTTATTGATGACATTCTTATCTACTCTAAGAGCAAAGAGGAACATGCGGAACATCTTCGTATTATTCTACAAAGATTAAGAGATCACCAATTATATGCCAAATTCAGCAAATGTGCATTTTGGTTGGAGGAAGTACAATTTCTGGGTCATGTGCTATCTGCTGAAGGTATAGCTGTTGATCCGAGCAAGGTAGAAGAAGTCCTTAACTGGAAAGCACCTACCACCGTTCATCAAGTTCGTAGTTTTCTGGGGTTGGCAGGGTATTATCGTCGGTTCATCCCTGACTTCTCCAGAATTGCGAAGCCAATTACTGGACTGTTGAAAAATCAAACTAAGTTTGTATGGTCAACAGAATGTGAAGAGGCCTTTCAGACATTGAAGAAGTTGCTGACAACTGCACCAGTATTAGCACAACATGATATCGAAAGGCCATTCGATATCTATTGTGATGCATCTAGAATTGGTATTGGCTGTGTTGTGATGCAAGAAGGCAGAGTCATAGCATACGCTTCCAGACAACTCAAGAAGCATGAAGAACATTATCCCACCCATGATCTTGAATTAGCTGCTGTTGTTCATTCACTCAAGATTTGGCGACATTATTTATTGGGCAATATATGTCATATCTATATGGATCATAAAAGTTTGAAATACATCTTCACCCAGTCAGAATTGAATATGAGGCAGAGAAGATGGTTGGAACTTATTAAAGATTATGATTTAGAAGTACACTATCATCCGGGCAAGGCTAATGTGGTTGCCGATGCCCTGAGTCACAAGGGTCATTGTCATTGCCCAATTGTAGAACCTATGCGGCGAACATTGTGTCAAGAGATGGAGCATCTGGATTTACAAATCGTAGAACAAGGTTCCCTATCCAATATTGTAGTTGAGTTCACTATCAAAGATCAAATCATTGCTGCTCAACAGAAAAGTAAGGGCATAGCCCATATTAAGGATAAAGTCACATCTGGGAGACCAACATGTTTCAAGATTGATGAATCAGATGTTGTATGGTTCAAGGATAGATTGGTAGTACCCAAAAATCCAGAGCTGCGAAAGTAGATTCTTGATGAAGCCCATTCTACAAGATACTCCATTCATCCAGGTAGCAACAAAATGTATCATGACTTGAGAAAGAAATATTGGTGGACCAAAATGAAAATAGAAATAGCTCAATATGTAGCCAAGTGTGATATTTGTCAGAGAGTCAAAGCGGTTCATATGAAGACTGCAGGTCCATTACATTCATTGCCAGTTCCATCTTGGAAGTGGGAAGATATTTGTATGGACTTCATCGTAGGATTGCCCAGGACATCTGCAGGCTACAATTCAATATGGGTTATTGTTGATCGCCTAACCAAGATAGCTCATTTCTTACCAGTTAGAGATAAATATCGAGCGGAATAGTATGCAAAGCTTTATCTTGATAGAATCTTCAGTCTGCATGGAGCACCCAAGACCATTGTCTCTGACAGAGGGTCATTGTTCATATCCAAGTTTTGGAAAAGTCTACATGAGTCTATAGGAACTAAACTTATCCATAGTTCTGCTTATCATCCACAAACAGATGGACAGACTGAAAGGGTAAATCAAATTCTTGAAGATATGTTGAGAGCAAGTGTCCTTTCCTTTGGTGCTAAATGGGATGAATGCCTTCCCTTAGCTGAATTCTCATATAACAATAGCTATCAAGAGAGCATTAAAATGGCACCATTCGAAGCACTATATGGCCGTAGGTGTCAGACACCTTTAAATTGGTCAGAAGCTGGAGAACGTTGGTTCTTTGGACCGGATGTGGTCAAGGAAGCTGAAGAGAAAGTTAAACTCATACAAGCCAATATGAAGGTAGCTCAATCCCAACAGAAAAGCTATGCTGATAAGAGGAGACGACCGCTAGAATTCAAAGTGGGAGATTATGTCTACCTCAAGGTATCACCGATGAAAGGAGTTCATTGTTTTGGGATTCGGGGAAAGTTGGCGCCCTGTTATGTCGGTCCTTTTCAGATCCAACAACGATGTGGACCAGTCGCCTATCGCGTCAAGCTACCAGATCACATGTCAGCGGTGCATGATATCTTTCATGTATCCCAGTTAAAGAAGTGTCTTCAAGTACCTGACCAGGAGATCGACTTTGGTGATGTAGAACTAGAACCTAATTTGACTTATGCCGAGTACCCCATTAGAGTCTTAGATCAGAAAGATCGAGTCACTCGCAGATGTACAATCAAGTTCTACAAAGTACAATGGAATCAACACACGGAAGATGAAGCTACTTGGGAGTCTGAGGATTACTTAGAAGAGAACTTTCCTGACTTCTTCGCTTCTATCTAGTTGCAATACCTTGTCTATATTGTAACTTGTCTCGTTTGTTAATAGAATGGAAAACCCCCTCACTAGCCTTTTGAATAAAGTTATGATGTGTTAGCTTGACACATTTCCTTTTCCATTACTTAGCCTTAAGTTTTAAATCTCGGGACGAGATTTCTTGAAGGGGGAAGGGTTGTAACACCTCTGGTGTTTTGACCTAGCACTAAAAATTTGACATGTCATCATATGCATTGCAAAGCATTCATATAGTATAAAGTTTGGAATGCATTCACTAAATAAGGTTTATTTCAGAATGTTGTTATTTCATGTGATGTGATTCAAAACCCTAAATAAAGATCATGACTACAAGGGTGAAAATTCATGTGATCATGTGAGGTCATGTGTCTTTTGACTCAAATAACCCTAATGGGCCATGTTACTGGTCAAAAATCAAAATTTAAGTAAAAGGAAGACAAATCAAATTTGAATTCAAATTCAATTTATAAAAGTCCTTTTTGCCCCTTTTGGCTAATTCAAAATCCATGTGGAATTTGGGGTTGAGGCAAAAAGCAAAGTTGGAGATTATTTTATGTAGATCAACTTTGGTATTCAAAGTTTTTCAAGTTTACATATAAAATTTGGAGTAATTTTGAAATGATTCAAATGCTCAAATGTACCCCAAATTCAAATTTCAAAATGGAGGCAGAATTTGAAAATATTTCTAGAAGCAAAGTTGTAGAGTTTGAAAAATTGAACAACTTTCATTTTTGGAGATTTTCAACTTCTTTAGAAAATTTGTGAGTAATTTGAAAAATGGACGCAGTGGCAGTTCTGTAATTATTTCAAAAGTCAACATCCACCTCTCTGCTTGCCGCCGGCGCCACGCGGAGGTCACCGCCGATCGGATTTCGCCGCTTCTTCGCACGTTGACACGCAGCCAGTACCATGGCGAGCTCGGGCGTGCGCTGTCGATGCCAGGCAATCCCTTCCCGGCTATAAATAGCAGCTGCCGCCGTCGTCATTCCTGTTTTTCCCCTTCTCTGCTCCGCCGCCAGCTTGCTCCGCCGCTCGCCGTAGCCTCCGTCGAGCAGCATCCGTCGTGCCCAGCTACGCCTACACGATCATATGATGACTGTTCGGGGGGCATAAGAAATGCCCTGATCCATCAGCTCGAGTGCCCACTTTGCGGTTCTTCCTATAGCGTCCGGGCTACGGACGACCTCGCTGAGGGGGAACGATGTCACTACTATCACAGGGTGTGACTCAAAGTAGTGGCGTAGCTTCCTCTTGGTGATGAGGACGGTGTAGAGGAGTTTCTGGATTTGGGAGTAGCGGGCTTTGGAGTCGGATAACACCTCACTGATGAAATATACAGGGCGTTGCACCTTGAAGGCGTGCCCCTCTTCCTCTCGCTCTACCACTAAGGCAGAGCTGACCACTTGGGTGGTGGCCAATATATATAGTAGGAGGGATTCTCTGTTGCATGGAGGAACTAGGACTGGAGGTTTAGTTAAAAATTGCTTAACCATGTCAAGCGCCTCCTGAGCCTCGGCTGTCCACTCGAAGCGGTCAGATTTCTTCAGGAGTCGATAAAGGGGGAGTCCTCGTTCGCTGAGGCACGAAATGAATCGGCTGAGGGCGGCAAGGCACCCTGTGATCCACTGAACCCCTTTATGTTTTGGATCGGGCCCATCTTTGCAATGGCTGATATTTTTTCTGGGTTGGCTTCGATGCCGCGCTCAAAAACAATAAAGCCGAGAAGCATGCCCCTCGGAACCCTAAAAACACATTTTTTGGGATTGAGTTTGATGCCGTTTGCCCGAAGTTTCGCAAAGGTCTTTTCAAGATCGGCGACAAGGTGGTCAGCTCGCTTGGACTTGACTACGATGTCATCGACATAGGCCTCTATGGTCCGCCCGATGAGGTCTCCGAAGCAACTGAGCATACAACGCTGGTAAGTTGCCCCAGCGTTCTTCAGACTGAACAACATTGAAATGTAGCAGAACGATCCGAAGGGGGTGATAAAAGATGTCGCGAGCTGGTCAGACTCTTTCATCGTGATCTGGTGGTAACCAGAGTATGCGTTAAGAAAATAGAGGGTTTCGCACCCCGAGGTGGAATCGACTATTTGGTCTATTCGTGGCAAAGGAAACAGATCCTTTGGACACGCCTTGTTGAGGCCTGTGTAATCGACACACATTCTCCATTTCCTGCTCTTTTTTCGCACAAGAACTGGATTTGCTAACCACTCTGGGTGGTGTACTTCCCTGATGAACCCAGCAGCTAACAATTTTGCTATCTCTTCACCGATGGCTCGGTGTTTTTCCTCATCGAAGCAGCGCAGGCGTTGCTTCACTGGCTTGGAGCCTGGGAGGATCTAGAGAGTATGCTCGGCGACCTCCCTTGGGATGCCCGGCATATTCGAGGGTTTCCACGCAAAGATGTCTTTGTTATCGTGGAGGAAGTCGACGAGCGCGCTTTCCTATTCAGAGGAGAGAGCGGTCCCGATACGGACTTTTTTGCCCTCGGAGTTGCTGGGGTCCAAGAGAACCTCCTTGGGTCCTTCCGCCGATTCGAACAACCTGGACGACCTCTTCACGTCGGGTGCCTCTTCAACGACCTCCTCCCTGAGGGTGGCGAGCTCTTTGGAGGCGATGACTGCGGATGCATGTCCGTAGCTTTTGACTTCACACTCATAAGCGCACTAGAAGGAGGTGCCAATGGTGATGACCCCATGGGGGCCTGGCATCTTCAGCTTAAGGTACGTATAATTGGGGACATCCATGAACTTCGCATAGCATGGTCGTCCTAGGATGGCATGGAAAGTCCCCGGGAACCCCACTACATCGAAGGTGAGGGTCTTAGTCCGATAATTGGACCGATCCCCAAAAGTGATGGGCAGATCAATCTGCCCCAGTGGCATGGCCTGCCTACCAGGCACGACGCCATGGAAAGGCGCTCAGACGAGGCGGAGGTTGGTTCGATCGACGCCCATCTCGTCGAGCGTCTTGGCGTACATGATGTTGAGGCCGCTGCCTCCGTCCATCAATACTTTCGTGAGCCGCTTTGGACCAACGATCGGATCGATGACAAGCGGGTACCTTCCCAGATGTGGGACGGCATCCGGATGGTCGGTCTGGTCGAAGGTTATGGTGGATTCCGACCATTGGAGGAAGGCAGGCGTGGCTGGTCCGGCTGTATAGACCTCGCGGCGCGCGACCTTCTAGCGGCGGTTGGAGTTGTAGGCCGTTGATCCTCCGAAGATCATGAGGGCGCCGGTCGGCGTTGGGAAGGCGTCGTCCTTCTCCTCTGCGTCGTTTATGGTGGGAACAGGTTCCTTCCCCTGCTCCCCTTTGTTAAGGCCCCCAGACAAGTATTCGCACATGAGGCCGCAATCCTTGTATAGATGCTTGGCCGGGAAGGCATGGTTTGGGCATGGCCCCTCGAGCATTTTCTCGAAGTGGTTCGGAGTGCCCTCCATGGGCTTCTGGCCACCTTTGCGGTCGACAGCGGCCACGAGCGAGTTGTCATGCCGTTGCTTCTTATTTTTCCTTTTGGTGGGACGGTTGGAGGCGCCTTCGCCGGTGTCCTCGTCTCGCCTCGTCTTTCCATCGGAGCGATCGAAGATGGCTTCGACCGCCTCCTCTCCAGAGGCGTGACTGGTGGCGATGTCCAGGAGTTCCTTGGTAGTCCGCGGGCCCCTGCATCCTAGCTTGTGGACCAGGGATTCATAGGTTGTCCCGGATAGGAAGGCTCCTATCACATCGGCATCAGCGACATTAGGGAGCTCGTTGCACTACCGAGAGAAGCATCGGATGTACCCGCGGAGGGTTTCATCAGCCTTCTGGCAGTAGTTCTTAAGGTCCCATGGGTTTCTAGGGCGTTTGTACGTGCCCTGGAAGTTGCCCACGAAGATCTCCATCAGATCTGCCCAACTTTGAATGGCGTTGGACGGTAGGTGCTCCAGCCATGCTCGCGGCGAATCGGCCAAGAATAGCGGGAGATTGCGAATAATGAAATCATCATCACTCGCACCATCGGCCTAACATGCAAGCCGATAGTCTTCGAGCCAAAGCCCAGGATTTGTTTTGCCAGAATATTTAGGGATGTTGGTAGGTGGTCGATACCTTAGCGGGAATGGAGCGTTGAGGATGTGTCGGCCAAAGGCCTGAGGGCCTGGTAGGCTAGGGCTCGGGCTTCGGTCCTCGCCGCTGTCGTAGCGTCCGCCGCGTCGGGGATGGTAGCCGTGGCGGGCCACCTCTCCTATGTCGCCGTGGACGCGCCTGCGGGCGTCAATGGTGCTGCGCACATCGCGGTCGTGGCCGAGACGTTGATGCACCGGGATGGCGGAGGGCTGCTTGCTGCCTGGTGGTGTTTGGTGAACAGACACATCCTTGGTGGGACGCACTGAGGGCGTGCGCTAGCTGGTGTCGGATTCACGTCATCAAGACAACGAACTTTCCGCTTGCTGCACCGCCGCACGCTCGAGCAACGTGCGAATTTCTCGGCGGGCGCGGCGATCCTCGGACGTCACGGCCTCTGGTAGGCCATGCAGCAATGCGGTTGCTGCGGCAATGTTTTGGCTCACCCGAGCGAAGTGAGGAAGGGTCCCGTCATCGGTGAGGATCCTTTGGTGTACGATGCGGGCCGTGGCGCGCGCGCGCCCCCCATCTTTGCGGCGTTCAATCTCGCGATTGATGTCCACGTATTCCCGAACGAGCCCTTGTCCGGCCTCATCGATCTCTAGCTTGCGGGCCCTCAACTACTCCATCCTTAGGCGAGATGGGGCTGTCGTGTCTTCCCCGGATCTGCCGTCACGGTTATTTGTCGGGGCGACCTCTTCCCTAGAGACACTTTCGACGTGCCCCTCGGGGGTCTACGCCATGAAGCATTCCCGGGAAGGGTGGTGGCTCCCCCTACTAGAGTCCGAGCTGGAGAACGATCCTGGCTCCTCATTGAGGAGCCCGTAGAGAGTCTCCGTATCATGCTCAATCGTCCCCACGAAGTCGCTGTCTGTGGGCGGCTGAACCATACGTAGTGCAAGAAAGTGGCCAGCGGTTGCCGTAGCGTAGCGGAGACTGAATGGAAACGCTGTCGGGGTGCTCCGTACGGGGCCTTTTGGAAACAAAGCGACATTGCGCGAGGCCTCCCTAGATAACTAGGGTCCAAGGGAGTTGCTCGGTGGGCCCTCAAGTCTCAGACGGCTGAGGTTGATGGAAGGGAGAGACTGGGCGACCGTGAGTTCTCCTCCTAGTGTGACAATGAAATCTAGGTTGCTGAAACGCACATGTGCGCCTGGGGCCCAACTGATTGCGTGGGTGGCCATCCGAGGCCTGATTTAGAACGCGCAAGCCCCTACCTAGCGTGCCAACTGTCGGTGTTTTGTACAAGCATCGGCAAATAAATTTGTAGTAATGCGCGTTAGGCTCGGATGGTGTGCTAAAGGACACAAGATTTATACTGGTTCGGGCTGAATATCCCTACATCCAATTTGTTGCTGCTCATGTTATTAGCACCATGAATGGTTCATAGTAGGGGATACAAATGATCGAGAGAGGGACAGGTCCCAAGTCTCTAATGGAAGGGTCGAAAGGAGGCCAAGAGCTTGGTAGCAACTTGACTGTGTGTGTGTCTTGTCCCCCTTTTGTTGGAGGAAGCGCATCCCCTTTTATAGATGAAGGGGACGGCTTTACAAGGGTGAAGACTTAGATGCGTACTCCACCTAGCCTTGTGGCTCACGTCTACCTAGCTCGGTTACCCATTCTGATGGGTGTGAAAGGATGATAAGCGCCTACAATACTATCAATGCCCCTATAGAATGTCAGGATGTTTGCAGAATACTGCCCTGCGCAGGGTATGGGCCGCAGTACAGTGGTTTTGACTTATGAACCTAGCCCAGCCTTGCTCCGCACGCCTCCTGGCTCCTATGAGTCTCTGTCAGAGGGACGTGGGGTCGGGGTCTGGAGTAGCGTTGTGGACAAGGTCCTTTGATTAGGTGGTCCCGAGGGGTCGAGAAGCAGGGCGCCGCTCCCTTGGGTCCCTAACGTGGTGACGGCATGTCCGTCCTTCGTGGAGATCACAAATCCTTTTCTGGAGTGTAGTGGTTGTCGTATATCTTCGTCGGGTTCCGTGTCCCAGAGCTGAAGGCGGCGCCTACAACTCTACAGGGCGAGGGGCATGCGCCTACAATACCTTTTGGGCTCTACGGTGCCCGAAAGGGTCTAAAGCACCCGTCCAGTCGTTCCCTGGCAGTACCTTTCCTGCCGAGGCGCAGGGTATGGTCCTTGAAGCCATGGTTGACCCAAATGTCTTGTCTTGCTCTGTACCCATCATCATGAGAGAACGAAGGAGAAGTTATCAGGTAAGATGAAACCGGCCTTTGGACATTGAACGGGGGCGAGGTTTGTCCTCGGTCGTCGGGCGAGATAGAGTCCAGTCCTTATCCCTTGGGCGTGACCGAGCCCACCCCTCGGGGGTCGAGTGGGGCGGAGTCTATCCCTCAACCCTCAGGCGAGGCGGAGCTGTCCTGAAGGCGTCAGGCAAAATGGAGGCCCACCCTTAGCCCTCGGGCGAGGCGAAGACTAGCCCTTAGCCCTCAGGCGAGGCCAGGCTAGCCTAAAGGCATCGGGCGAGACGGAACCAAACTTCCGTCATTCGGGCAAGGAACGTAGCGGCGCCCTTGTCCGTCTAGAAGTTTTAAACGTTCGATGGTTATTGGTTCCGTCTCCTAGGGTACCCTAGTATTGGGTCCCCGACAGTACGCGACCTTAGATGTCCATATAACTCTACCATGGCTTCTCAAGGGTTGGAAAATATACAAGCTTTGGATGATCACACAACATCCAACTCAATAATCTAGATTATACCACATCATCCAATCAATAATAAAGGGGCTCGAACACGGCCAAATCAAGGGGCTTTATGTGGAGGATCACTTAGCAACCACGCCAACCGGATCATGGAAGATCACTTAGCATCTGGGTCTTCTCCTGATATTTCGCTGCCAACACCAGCCTCCTAGTAGAGATTATATTTCTATCTGACGGGGTGTGGGATCAAGCCTACCCATATAGGCATGTGGCTGTATGAAATACCTCACTAGGCGAGATGAACTATGAACCGGTCCTTATGTGACCGAGGCGAGTATCTCCCAACAGGAACCCTCACTAGGCGATCCTGCCAAGGTAACTTATACCGCATAAGTTACCCTTCACTCGCCCCCTATCGATACCAAGTTCGGGTTTACCAGATTATGTTTCATAGTTATTATCCTCGGGTTCATTCATATCGTAGAGCTCATAACATATCAACATAATATTTATGATTTTCACCAATATTCACATCATAATAACCGATCTCATAATTCATTATAATCCATTACTTCATAAGAGAGGATTTAAGTAATATAAGTTGAGTTTATTAATTAGTGGAGATGGAGGGTGGAGTAGTTTATGGTGGAGGTAGCAAGATGTGGTGGTGGTGGAGAGGGAGTAGTTTAGGGATGGTATATTATGTGGAGGGGAAGGATAGGTGGGTGTTAGGACTTGCCTCCACTCGCTGACGATTATATCTTTATTTCGACATCCTGATTCCTATGCTTCTTGCTTCTCTATCTTCACGTCTTTTATCCTACGCTGTCTAGCATCGACAAGCAAGGAAAAACACCAAACAAGGAGAACAAAACAAGCATAACCAAATAAACTTCGTAATAGAAAGAAGTGATTGTGGATAGGTTGATCCTACTGGTCAGTGGGATATACTACTAAGGCTATCATTATTATGTTAATTTGAAGTAAGGGTTGAATGGAAGGAATCCATACAACAGGGTATAGCTCCTATGGGTTAGGTTAGGGTGGTGAGGATTTCTGGTGGAAACCTGACCACGTTATTATCTTTCATTGTTATGTGAACCTGAAAGGAAAAGCCTGACCAAGTTATCATAATTGGTCTGACTTACTTCTACAGGTCCACAAAGGGTTTGGCGTGGTTAACTAAGTGGGTTCATGTATATGTGTTCATGAAGATGGGGTTAGGTGGTTAGGTACGTGCACACACGGGTAGAGAACCGAGCTTTACTCCCGGTGGGGAACCCCCTCTAGTCCCGGTTCCCCACCCGGGAGCAAGCATCCGGGACTAAAGGGGGGTCCTTTAGTCCCGGGTCAGGAACCGGGACTAAAGGAGGACCTTTAGTCCCGGTGGGTAACACCAACCGGGACTAAAGGTGCCTCCTGACAAGCCACGATGGCCGGCACCTTTAGTCCCAGTTGGTAATACGAACCGAGACTAAAGGTTTTTTTCTTTTTTCTTTTCTTTTCTTTTTTTTGTTTTCAAAGTCGTATTGTACGCTGCTAATTATACATTTATACGCGCGTATAGTATGTTTCGGTTCAAGCACAATGAACGTATTAAATCACACAATTCAAGCATAGAAATATATATATATATATATATATATATATATATATATATATATATGCATGCATGCATCATATATATATTTACATGCATGCATGCATATGTGTATTTTACATTATATTATTTCATGTACATATATTACAAAAAGATTGCATTACAGTTGTTGTGATATAACAAGTTTCCTCTCATCCTCTAGCTTGGCTTCTATGGCAGTGTTGGGTCGAAGTAGAACTCGCCCTTGGAATCGATGACCTGCTCATTAAAAAAATCCGGCTATAGACTCTTGAATTGCTTTGATTTGGTCTTGCCGTATGACCTTTTCCTCCAACCATCGAGTCTACAGGTTTGAATTAAAGGAAAATAAATTAATATATGTACATATATATATATATAAAGACATAGTAACACAATCAATAATAATAATTAAATGAATATATAGTGTATTTTTAACGTACTTTGAGTCTCTCTGTAGGAGTTCTTTGGGAGACCACCTTGACAAACTTGCAAACATAGTAACCACAGTAGTTGTTCCCCTGTTCCTGCCTTAGACACCACTTTACGAGAAAAAGATTTGTCATCCAATCTGGTGATCCGGTGAAAGCTATATGTTTAATTAATAAAGATGATGCGATTCAGGGGACTTACTTTCAAAGGGATTACATTCAGTGGCGCTTTACATTTTTCCATGTGTTGCTTCTCAATAAAGGTTTTCCAAACACTGCCCAATAAAAGATTTGCCACGTCATCAGATATAGTTAATCATCATGTTTGTGTGTATATATAGTTGCTAGAGATCCCGAAATTACCTCTGGATAATATCTATCATATCTTGGTAGTCTTGTTGTGGTTTTCTCATCGAGTCATAGATTATCAAGTGACTTTTCACCAGATCAATGTCCATCAATATCTAGTGATTGCTGCATGTGTTTATAGGATATAACGCATAACACTCATTAATTAACTAGAATCAACATATGAGCCATTAAGGATGATCGACATTATTAACACTCACTTGAAGTTATAGGGAAAGAGTATATCCTTCTTGTGGCGTTGGTTCACTAAGAAGTTCATGAGGTTACTCTCTGACTCAGACTTCCAATTAGTCTTTGGAGTAATTGGGTCTTTGAATATTATATGGGGATCAACAAAACCAATTTCATTGCAGCCTTCCTTTCTGAGCTCTGTCATTGTAAATCTACATATATATAGTACTTGTTAGGATAATTTATATGCATATACACACATATGATGAGTTTAATAATAGATCGAAAGAATTATTACTTACAGGCAATAGCAGCTAATGATAACTTTGTCCAGAGAGGTCAGGTGGCATAGTTGATGAAATTCTGCAAAGTCAACATACATAACATCATCGCCACGGAACCAATGTTCGTCTCTAATTCTGACACCAACGCAGAAGTCTCCACCGGTAGATGCCTGCATGTACCAATTGTTTAGCAGGTACATTTGCGTCACCAGATCAGATACGGCTTGAGGGTTGTATAGACTCTGGCCTAGTACAAATTTTTTCTTCCAAATATCAACCTCCGCCGCACTCTCAATGTTTCCATCACCAAACATCTGGTAAAGGTCGAGACCAGTCTCATCAATAAATTCACCAAGGTGATCCAAATCAACATCCGGAGGTATGTTTGCCTGATGCATTAATCCTAAATTCGAACCATATTCATTACCAACAACTAGCGGGGGGACTGATTGGTGCGCTTGTTGTCCAAGTTGGGCAACTCCTTTCCCTGCCCACTTCTTTTTCTATGCCGCCTCAATTGACTTGGTGAGAGTGCGGTCATAGTCCGATAACGTTGATTTGGACGGCTTACGAGATTCCCGCTGTTGTTGCTGGTAAGAAGCCACCCTTTTTCTTAGAATATCTAGAGCTACGAAGAAGTACGGTTTCTCTGGGTTTCTCCTTGCTTCTTGATTCTTTTTAAGTTTGTCATAGAATCTAGACATATCTTTTTTATATGCATCAGTTCCTTCTTCCTTCTCTTCAGATATTATTTTGGGAATAGCCCTTGGTTTCACGGTGGCTTTCTTTGCAGGCGGGGACTGGTTCTTTGTTTGAGGGGCTGGCCTCTTGCTAGGCTTCTTGGTAGGCGGAGGCGGGGGAGGCGTTGGAGACCTCCTTGGAGGTGTTGGCAGCGGCGTTGGAGACCTCCTTGGAGGTGGCGACTATGGCATTGGAGGCCTCCTTGGAGATGGTGTGGATGTAGCCTCGCCTTCCAACACAATGTCATCGTACAGAGCACTATGATGATCTGGTGATTGAACAATTGGATTTAGGTTGGGGGAGGATCTGCTACAAAAAAAGAAATGACATATTATTATGAGCAGATTGTTAATTATTTAAGCCAATACAAATTAATGATGTAGTGTTTTCATCCGCACGTACCTATGGTGAGGTAGTTCAGGAGGAGGTGGAGCCGACATCCCTGGAATGATAATGTAGCGCTTGCACCATAGAATGAATGTCTTCTCCGCTTCTCCTAGAGTCTTCTCGCCATCACCTCCAGGAATGTCAAGAGGCAAATCACTAAAACCTTTTTCAGCTTTATCTACCGAGATGGTAGCATATCCTTCTTGGATTATATTCCCATGAATCCTTGGTGTCTTGGTTCGGTCGATAGGATTAACAAGACCGATAGCCACCTTGATTGTGGAATTCCCCTTCGGAATGTGTAGCTCACACGTTGTACAAGGTTCAGTGACGTCATCCACAGGGAAGCGTAGTCCTGTGTCCCCTTGATTTGGTATCTCCGTGGAAGCGCAGCTGCTTTTCAACTGAACAGATTGGCTAATGTTGATTCCTGGCTTTGATGCTTGCTTGCTTGCACTCACTGCTATTTGCACTTGCCTTCTGATTTCCTCCTGCATTCTCGCTTCAAGGTTTTTTTCCCGCTCCTGTGCTTCACGCACCGCTTCCTCCAACCTCTGGAGCTGCTGTGCCTCTTCTTCCTTCTTTCTCTGGCGGCTTCTGTAGGAAGGTCTGTCCTAAGGGAATCCATGCTCCCACGAGACACTTCCTTTGCCTCTAGTTCGGCCACCATGTTCAATAGTCCCGATGGCGTATGTCAGCTCATCCTTCTCTCTGTTGGGCCTGAACGCACCACTAGCAGTAGCTCTCTGAGCATAAAACAATCTTTTTGCTGCTTCTTGCTGGGCATTATGTTGGTTCTTTATCACCCGACTCACACCCTCTTCCGAAGTCTTGTACTGTACAAACTCATCCCAATAGGGCCTCTGCTTTGAGATCAGGCCTGGGACAGTAAAATCTGGTGCTATGTTCTTCTTGACATACGTCGTGTATAGGTGTTTCTTCCAAGTCTGAAACTGGGTGGCCATCTTCTTCATTGCCCAATCCCTAACTCGCTCCTTCAATTCATCACCATCAATTATATCATCATAACCATCTGTTTGGAGCGTGAAATGTACCAAGACATCTTTCCAAATTAACATCTTGTCATGATCGGAGACAAAACTGATATGAGGAGCATTGGTCTTCTTCTTCCATTCACAGGTACTAATCGGGAGCCGGACCCGTACAAGGTAACCACAGTGATGCACAAATTTCATTTTATTCGGCCCCCCGATTCTCCTGTATCCACATTGAACTCCGAGATGATGAAGCGGCCCTCCAATGGCTTTTTGGGACCTCGAACATTTTTACTCTTCGTTGTAGTTGTTGATGTCGATCCAGAGGGCTACAAAACATAAACATTATTTTTAATGTCATGAGCACACATAAGACATATGATAATATATATAGCTAATAATAAAAAATATATACTTGGCCAATATGTTGTTGCTCATTTTGTTCAAGAGCTAAGTACTGACTCCCGTTATCTGCATCCTCTTGCACGTTATTTTTAGCACCATCATCGCCGGCAACTTGAGTGCCAGTGTTGATCAAATTCATCATCAACTCCTCCTCATCCATGTTTCTCGGGTCGGCCATCTAGCTTCAAAAAACAAAACCAATATATAGTACGTCAAATCTTTGCTTACATGCATAAAATCTACGAACAATATGCATTATTAAATCTTGCCCCTCGGTCACGGACGCAATTCGCCACACTAGGGTGAACTGTGTCGGTACTAGGGCGAATTAGGGCTATACATAAACGGCCAAGGGTGAATTGCGTCGGTGACTAGGGCAAACCACGTCGGTGACATCAACAGCGCGGTTCGCCCTGGTGTGATTGTTTAGCGTTAACGATAATGATAATACGAATGTTGATCGACTAGGCCACGAGAGAGGGCGGTGTGACAAGAGTGGCGGTGCTCCACTCCGCCATATATATGTCTGTACACATGGGTGAACGAGGGCGGCGGTGCTCCGCCGTATACATAAATTCTATGCTGATAATGTAAGTATAAGTCATTATGAAATGTAAGTATATGTGTCTTATTGCTAATATAACCATTACTATTTCCGAAATGATAAGAATTTATCTTCTTTTTGGACTTTTCTTTCTTGTGGCCCAAATTGTCTTTAGCCATGCATGCAAGTCCAACCAAAACTGCTTACATCATCACATGTGATATTTTTTATAAACTAAAAAACGCTTAGTTTACAAACTGGGTATCCAAATTGAGTTCCTATTTGACCATTATATATCCTACAACAAATCCTTCAAAAAAAAGACCCTACATGAATATATTTGGATAAAATTTCGTTAACAAACATTGATCTATGAAGATAGAAAAAATTCTTGTATTGAGCAAAGGCAATGTTCTAGATTCATGAAACAATGTTCTACTTTCAAAAGAGAAATGTTTTCAGTTTAGGAGAACAAATTTCTACGTTTCAGATCTATTCGGTATCACAGCAAGAATGTACATTTTAAAATTGAATTTGAAAAACTAAAAAATTTAAAGCATAATTTTGGGGCCATATACTATTTTAATTGAAAATATCATCAAGTAAAGGTTGTACATGTCTTCTAGCTCAACAACTTCAATAGAAAGTTCTTAATCTAACTTGAAAGGGTTATGAACTTCATTGCGTTGTATTTCTTTTTGAGACCGGTCACATTATTACCAACTATGTCTACAAATCGATTTCAGGGTGATATACCAAGCGTCTTTATAAATCGATTTATGGTGGTAACTTGAAACATCAATCGTAATATCTGTAACTATTTTTAAAGATAAATGGTGACTAGCCACTGTATCGTCGTACGCTTAATTTGCCGTTTTCGTTGGTGTCGCTGGATGACACGCGTCGGTTACGCGCGCTAATGATGAAGACTACGCTTGTCGTCGTCGTTAAGGAATGGCCTGGTGGCCGACAACAGCTGCTTGTGCACACTCGTGGACGACGAACTTAACATTTTTACAACACAGTACACATCCAAGCAGCGAGGTCGTATCAGCAGCAGCAGAGCAGCGAGGTCGTCGGCGCGCGGTACACATTTTTACAACACCAAGCAGCGGCTGGCGAGGTCGTCGGCGCTAATGACGAAACACATTCAAGATCGCATCAGCAGCGAGGTCGTCGGCGCGTGGTACACATTTTTACAACACCAAGCAGTGGCTGGCGAGGTCGTCGGCGCTAATGACGAAACACATTCAAGATCGCATCCACAGCGAGGTCATCAGCGCTAATGACGAAACACATTCAAGATCGCATCAGCAGCGAGGTCGTCGACGCTAATGACGAAATTAACTTACCAAAACTTACCAAGCAGCGGCTGGCACGCGTTGGGCCAGGGTGGGCAGCAGCAGCGAGGTCGTCGGCGCGTGGGGTGGCGTGGGGACCGCGGACGCGCGTGAGGCGGTGGTGACGACCGGCGTCGGGTGGGGTAGCGGCGGCGTCCTCGGTGTGGCGTGGGCGCAGGGGAGAGGAATCGGCGAAGAACGCAAGGAAGAAGATGGCCTTGGTATATATAGGCCATACCCCTTTACTCCCGGTGCCATCCCCCCACCGGGAGTAAAGGTCCTTTACCCCCGGTGTGTATTACCAACCGGGAGTAAAGGTACCTTTACTCCCGGTGCGTATTACCAACCGGGAGTAACCTTTACTCCCGGTTGGTAACATGCACCGGGAGTAAAGGGTTTTTTTGGCGGGCCACGAAACTGTAGCCCACCTTTACTCCCGGGTGGGCTTCCCACCCGGGAGTAAAGGTGGCCTGCAGTTTCGTTTCCCGCCTGTTTTAAGCAATAGTCTTGTTAAATACAATAGAAATGCAATAGTTTTTGTTAAATACATAGTAAATTAAATAAAAGGCATAAAATTATTTTGTTAAAAATATGGATTTTCTTTTTCTTTATTACACATAGGAAAAATCTATAACCTAACTTTTTTTATTTTTTGTTACAATTATAAAACATAATGTAACTAATATTTATTATTTTGTTAATGCAAAAATGTAATGTTTAATTAAAATTATTAAAACTATTGGTTTTGGACAGGAAATTTGTTTTCACATCATTTTAACGTTAATATTTTAATTTTTCATCACTCAATATCCTAATTTACCTTTTTGAGAGAGAAATCCCACCAAATCAAACATTGATTTAATTTGAAACATGACATAATAAACATCTGAATTCACAATTATTACATAATATCTCAAACACACACTACATTAAATCACTATATCATCAAGTGGGCACAGCAGTGAACTTCTTCTTTACGTATGTCCCTTGGTTATGATCGCGTCGTAACCATGTAGTGTCCTCATCATTTACCAAGATGCTAGGGTCTTTGTTCACTTTGAATGGCGGAATTCGGTCATCCTTTTCATAATCTTCTGACATGTCTGACTTGTCCTCAATTCCCACGATGACTCTTTTCCCTGAAAGAACTATGTGGCGCTTTGGCTCTTTGGTTGAGTCATTATCGTTTTTTCCTCTTTTTGGTTTGGTAGACATATCATTGACATAGAACACCTGATTCACATCCTTGGCAAGGACGAATGGTTCGTCTTTGTACCCAATATTACTAAGGTCTACTGTTGTCATTCTATACTCGTTGTCTACTGTTACCCTGCCTCCGGTCACCTTGACCCATTGGCACTTGAACAATGGGATCTTCAAAGTAGGTGCATATTCTAGTTCCCATATTTCATCTATGCGTCCATAATATGTCTGCTTATTCCCATTCGGGTCTGTGGCATCTATGCGGACAATACTGTTTTGGTTGGTACTCCTTTTATCTTGGTCTACTGTGTAGAATATGTTCCCATTTATCTCGTACCCTTTGTATGTGATGATATGCCATGATGGTTGCATAGCCAATAAATACAGTTGCTCATGGATGCTCTCATCACCTTGACATTTTTTTCGCAACCAATCGCCGAAAGTTTCCATGTGTTTACGCGTAATCCAAGCTTCAGTCTTCCCTGGAAACTCGGATCGTAAGAGATCCTTGTGTGTCTCAATATACGGATCTACCAAAGAGGAGTTCTGTAGAACTGTGTAGTGCGCTTTATTGAAATAATCATCATCCGTACCAATATATGTTTTCCTCCCTAGTGTCCCCTTTCCGCTTAGTCTCCCTTCATGTCTCGATTTAGGAACACCAATCGAGTCAAGGTCGGGAATAAAGTCAACACATAACTCAATGACCTCTTCTGTTCCATAGCCCTTGGCGATGCTTCCTTCTGGGCGAGCACGGTTGTGAACATATTTCTTCAGGACTCCCATGAATCTCTCTAAGGGGAACATGTTGTGTAGGAACACAGGACCGAGAGTGAAAATCTCCTTGACTAGGTGAACTAGGAGGTGTGTCATAATATCAAAGAAGGAAGGAGGGAACACCAACTCAAAGTTGACGAGACATTGAACCACATCATTCTGTAGTTTAGCTAGATCAGTTGGATCAATTGCCTTCTGAGAAATTGCATTGAGGAATGCACATAGCTTCACGGTGGCTAGACATACATTTGGAGGTAGAATTCCTCTTAATGCAACTGGAAGTAATTGCATCATGAGAACGTGACAGTCATGGGACTTTAAGTTACAGAATTTCTTCTCTGGCACATTTATAATACCCATTATATTCGAGGAGAATCCAGATGGTACCTTGATGTTGTTTAAGCATTCAAACATGATTTCCTTCTCCTCTCTGGATGCAGGTTGTCTCTTTCTCTCAAACAACACAGGTCCTGTCGTACTTCAAATGTGTCCTTAGGCATTCCATACACACCCATAAATCCTAGCAAGTTTACACAAAGATTCTTCGTCAGGTGCATCACGTCGATCGAGCTACGGACCTCTAGGACTTGCCAATAGGGTAGGTCCCAAAATATGGACTTCTTCTTCCACATGGGTGCATGACCGTTAGCGTCGTTCAGAATAGGTTGGCTTCCATGTCCTTTTCCAAAGATGACTTTCACATCATTGACCATATCGAGTACATCCTCACCGGTTCGGTTGCGAGGCTTGGTCAGGTGGTCTGTCTTCCCTTTAAAATACTTGCCTTTCTTTCTTACGGGGTGATTTGCAGGAAGAAATCGATGATGGCCAAGGTACACGACCTTTCGACATTTTTTAAGAATACACCTCTAATATCACCGAAGTAGTGTGTGCATGCATTATATCCCTTATTTGACTGTCCTGAAAGATTACTTAGAGCAGGACAATCATTGATTGTTACGAACAACAATGCTCGCAGATCAAAGTGTTCCTGTTTGTACTCATCCCACACACGTACACCTTCTTTATTCCACAAAATGAGAAGTTCATCAATAAGTGGTCTCAGGTACACATCGATGTCATTGCCAGGTTGCTTCGGGCCTTGGATGAGCACAGGCATCATAATGAACTTCCGCTTCATGCATAACCAAGGAGGAATGTTGTAGATACTTAGAGTAACAGGCCAAGTGCTATGACTACTATTCTGCTCTCCAAAAGGATTGATACCATCTGTACTTAAAGCAAACCTTAAGTTTCTTACGTCATTTGCAAACTCCGGAAATTCTCTGTCGATTGCTCTCCACTGGGACCCATCAGCAGGGTGTCTCAACATATTGTCTACCTTACGGTCTTCTTTGTGCCATCGCAACAATTTTGCATGTTCTTTGTTTCTGAACAGACGTTTCAAGCGTGGTATTATAGGAGCATACCACATAACCTTGGCAGGGATTTTCTTCCGCGGACGTTCGCCCTCAACATCACCAGGGTCATCTCGCCTGATCTTATACCGCGACGCATGGCATACCAGGCATGCATCCAATTTCTCGTACTCTTTGCCACGATATAGGATGCAGTCATTAGGACATACATGTATCTTCTCAATTTCTAGCCCCATAGGACAGACAACTTGTTTTGCTTCGTAGGTAGTGGCGGGCAATTCATTGTCCTTCGGAAGCATCTTCTTTTGGATTTTTAGTAACTCTCCAAATCCCTTGTCAGATACACCATTGTTTGCCTTACATTGCAGCAATTCTAGTGTGGTTTCCAACTTTTTCTGCCCTGCATCACAAGTTGGGTACAATAATTTCTTGTGATCTTCTAGCATCCGCTCGAACTTGATCTTCTCCTTTTCACTTTCACATTCTCTTTGTGCGTCACGAATGACCTGAGAAAGATCATCAGCCGGCTCATCTTCTGCGGCTACCTCTTCTTCATCTTCTCCCATTGCAGTATCATTGAAGCACGCACCATCGGGAATAATATCATTGTCGTCCCATTGTTCTTCTTCACCTTCTTCCATTACAACACCGGTTTCTCCGTGCTTTGTCCAACAAATATAGTTTGGCATGAAACCCGACTTGAACAAGTGTGAATGAAGAGTCCTTGAGCAAGGATATTCCACCGTATTCTTACATATGGCACATGGGCAGCACATGAAACCGTCGCGTTTGTTTGCCTCGGCCGCACGTAACAAAGAATGCACGCCATCAATGAACTCTTGGGAGCGGCGATCAGCATTATACATCCAATGATGGCTCATCTGCATTACATGACATAAATACCATATTAAAACCTAGATCATAATTAATTATTTATATAACATGCGTGCCACCACAAAAGATACAAATTTATGAAAGCATCGCTACAATGTAGACAATCCCAACTACCACTAAAAGAACTAAAGCTAAAATACATTTTAGTATCACTAGGATTTCACGACCAATCTCAACTAAAACAGACAGATCCCCCGATTGTGCAACATCTTTGGGCTTCTTCGGCTGGATCACTGCCTCATTAGCCGCCGTATCTGCCTGTTGTGCAAGATATTTTTGCACGAGTTCAACATACTCTTCCTCCCAGTAGAAGCCTGAACATCGTCCACTGCCATTCCACTGAAATTAAAACAAAAAATTAGAACTTTAATCACAACCATCATGAAAATAGGTATAAACTAACCATAATCATTAAATACGATAAAATAACTCACATTGCGATCCGGACACTTGTAGAAGATACGATCCTTGTTGGGACCCTCCTTCTTCACTCGGTACTCCATCACAATCTTCGTCTCATCACGACACTTGCCGCATGGAATGAGAGGGAGGCCCGGCCTAAGTCGCTTTGGAAACCCATGAGAGGCCGAGGACCCGGAAGCAGTTGCCATCTACTCTCTATACTCATTTTTTAATACACTATAAATTTCTCCTTTTATAAACAAATAAAATTAAGAAACTATAAAATTATCTAGATCTCTAAACAATGATATTTTTAATGGTCATTGTGTTCTCGTCTTTTACTGCGGCAGGTAAGTAATTCACATGATATTTCCGCAAATTAACAGAAGAATGGGAGTGTACACACATAACAGACTACTGCGACGATATCGGGATGTGTGAATAAATAACCATCCGTACTAGTTGACCTTGCTTACGTGATCATCTCGGCAAGCATTTCTCCACCGGACGGCACCGTACTTGGCCACGGAAGAGCTCCAATTCTACGAGGAAGGGAACACGGTCTTCCACGACCGTTGCCGCTCTCCCTCATAGAATCAAAGCTCCTCCTTGACGTCCGTTACCGCTCCGCAGAGAACATGCTCGCCGAAATGAACACGGTCCGCTAGTTCAACTAGTACGGATTTTCTATAATTTTCTAACTATTTTCTAAGTTTTTCATTTCATAAAAAGTTAAAATAAAAAGTACGGTGATTGACAGACTACTGCGACGATATCGGGACATGTGAATAAATAACCATCCGTACTAGTTGAACTTGCTTACGTGATCATCTCGGTGAGTATTTCTCCACCGGACGGCACCGTACTTGGTCAAGGAAGAGCTCCGATTCTACGAGGAAGGGAACACGGTCTTCCACGACCGTTGTCGCTCTCCCTCGTAGAATCAAAGCTCCTCCTTGACGTTTGTTACCGTTTGGCAGAGAACATGCTCGCCGACATGAACACGGTCCGCTAGTTCAACTAGTACGGATTTTCTATAATTTTCTAACTATTTTCTAAGTTTTTCATTTCATAAAAAGTTAAAATAAAAAGTACAGTGATTGACAGACTACTGCGACGGTATCAGGACATGTGAATAAATAACCATCCGTACTAGTTGAACTTGCTTACGTGATCATCTCGGCGAGCATTTCTCCACCGGACGGCACCGTACTTGGTCAAGGAAGAGCTCCGATTCTACGAGGAAGGGAACACGGTCTCCCACGACCGTTGTCGCTCTCCCTCGTAGAATCAAAGCTCCTCCTTGATGTCCGTTACCGCTCGACAGAGAACATGCTTGCCGAGCTGAACACGGTCCGCAAGTTCAACTAGTACGGATTTTCTATAATTTTCTAACTATTTTCTAAGTTTTTATTTCATAAAAAGTTAAAATAAAAAGTACGGTGATTGACAGACTACTGCGACGATATCGGGACATATGAATAAATAACCATCCGTACTAGTTGAACTTGCTTACGTGATCATCTCGGCGAGCATTTCTCCACCGGACGGCACCGTACTTGCCACGGAAGAGCTCCGATTCTACGAGGAAGGGAACACGGTCTTCCACGACCGTTGCCGCTCTCCCTCGTAGAATCAAAGCTCCTCCCTGACGTCCGTTACCGCTCGGCAGAGAACATGGTCGCCGAGATGAACACGGTCCGCAAGTTCAACTAGCTACTTTAACCTTCTTTCATGTAAATATGCAAGCTTGAAGTGATTTTAAGCTCAAATTGCTTACAAATGAAAAAAACCACAATAAAGAACCATATATATATAGTGAACAAAATGAGATAAGACAATGGTGAAAAATGAGAGTATGAGATTGGTAACCTTTACAACTGAAGAATCGACGAAGAAATCGAAGAAATCGACGGAGGAATCGAAGAATGGATGGAGGAACAATGGAGGGAGGGAGGAAGCAAGAACACTACTGCAGTGAGCTTCAAAATGTGCTGAGCTCGGGCTCGGGGAGGAAGGAGACGGCCGGTATATAAAGGGGGGACCTTTAGTCTTGGTTGGTGGCTCCAACCGGGACTAAAGGTAACTTTCCAACCCCGGGCGCAGCCACGGCCCGGGAGTAGACCTTTACTCCCGGTTGGAGCCACCAACCGGGAGTAAAAGTATACCTTTAGTCCCGGTTGGTGGCTCCAACCGGGACTAAAGGTCCCTGCCACCTCTGTCTGGCGCAGTAGCCGTTGAGCAGGGACCTTTAGTCCCGGTTGGAGCCAGCAACCAGGACTAAAGGTATTTCTAGTCCCGGGCGCAAAAAATTCCGGGACTAGAGCCCATTTTGACTGAGGATCAAAGGTCTGTTCTCTACTAGTGACATGTATCCATATACACATACAGACGGTATAGGTTAAGCAGGGGTGTATGATTATTAGGTTATTATGGATGATGGCTAAGGTTAGCGGCCAATATGTGTATGCACTGTACATTCCTAGGGTATATATGGATGTGTGGTTAGCCATGCATTGGTATGGCGCTCAGAGAGAGAGTGTGTGTGTCTCTCTCTCTCTCTCTCTCTCTATATATATATATATATATATATATATATATATATATATATATATATGTGTGTGTGTGTGTGTGTATTCACTGTGTACATTCCTAGGGTATATATGGATGTGTGGTTAGCCATGCATTGGTATGGCCCTCGAGTGTGTGTGTGTGTGTATATATATATATGGAGACTATATTCAATAGCCAGCTACAAAATAAGTTATTCTGTAGCAATTTTATATACTAATTTACGATAGTTGGGTTACTATAACATATGGAGATATTTACCATAATGTTATAGTAAACCATTTAGTTACTATAATCTCGTAAATTAATATAGTAATTATCGTAACTCAAAGTGGCTACAGAATAAGTTATTTTGTAGCCAGCTACAGGGTAGTATATATATATATATATATATATATATATATATATATATATATATATATATATATATATATATATATATATATATATATATGCATGAGCCTGGGTGCTGTCTATTATTCTAAGTGCCAGATGTGTGCGTATATTCAGGTATCTATGTACGTGTCATGGTGTACGCATATACATGAATACACGGTGCTAAGGGGTGTTAGTAGGTGGGTACAACTATGGTTAATAGATGGGTGGGTTTAGAATGCATATGTATATATACTAGGATTAATTAGGATGGAAATGCAATATATATTAGTTGACCAATTTTATGTATATACTCGGGTGACATGCCTATAGAGATAAGTGGGTAGCTAGCTAGTATTATTATTTCTCGTCGTAACCTTTATTTTGTTTCAATGGCGCAGCCAAGGCCTCGAGAGTCACTGGGTTGCATTTATCATCTACCCTCAGGATGGCAGGGCCTGCGTATTTGATTCGTTGATAGTGCCAAACTTAAAAGGGTACAAGGCCTTTGAAGATTGCCTCAGAGTGTAAGTGACTGAACTATCTTCTCATATGCGTTCTAATATCCTGCCTAATACTAGTACATTTCGTATAGCGCTTATAAGGAATACGTGAAGGATCCTGAATGCTATGATCGAAGAACAGAGAATTTTAAGGCTAAGTATAAGAACCGCACCAAAATCAGACGCAACTTTCTGGTAAGTATTTGAAAGGTTTAATTGTGCTTTTCGTTCATATGCGTTCTAATGCCTGTGTTGTAATGCTTGTGTATCGAACATGCAGTGTGCCAAACAACCGGTAGGATCACAAACCTGTGGCTTCTACGCCTGTGAGTTCCTGAGGGCGTGCAAGCAGTACAACAGCAGTTGGAGGGTGCTCAAGAATGGATTGAACTAGTGGAAAGACGTGTAGAGTACCCAACACTCCTTCAAGCAGACAAAGGCGGACATATGTAAGTTTGTCTTAGACAAATGCGTGCTTGAAGGGGGCACGTTCTTAAATGAGAACAGCCCGTTAGCGATTTTATCGGAGTACGAGAGGCTGAGGAAATGGCCCACGATGATGCGCCCGCAGGATTACTCCTTAGCGCATGTATAACGACTTTAATATGTAAATGTAATGAATTAACGATGACAAGAACGACTAAGTGAATGTATATATATGTATATTATCTCATGTGTAATGCGTGCATACTTTTTAAGTTTAATCTGTGAAATCTGGATGTGATTTGAATTTGAATTTATATGCCTGCTGTATTTTTTTAATTCAGGAAATAATTTACCGAGGCGGGCAAATAATAAAGCCCGCCACGGCTAATGAACATAACCGCGGCGGGCCACAAAAGGTGTCCACCGCGGTAAAATAATTTACCGCGGCGGACGGTGTAACGTGCCCGCCGTGGTAAAAGCATATTTACCACGGCGGGCACGTTACACCACCCGCCGCGGTAAATCGGTTAACCGCGGTGGGTAAAGCCGCCCGCCGCGGTTAAGCCACGATTTACTGTGGCTTCTAGGCCGCGGCGGACGGCTTTGCCCGCCGCGGGAAACCGAAAACGCCCGCTTCCAGTAAAGTTTTGTGTAGTAGTGTTAATTAAGATGGAAATGCAATATATATTAGTTGACCAGTTTTATGCATATACTCGGGTGTCTATGTGTCCCATACGCGGGGTAACTCTATGTATGTAGGGTATTTAAGTATGTATATGTTTTGTGTTTACACGATTATTCGTCGGTGGCTAATGTTAATTTAAACAAGAAAATGAAGCGCAAACAAACTAGAATTTAAATGGGCACCAAATAATGGGGTGAAGGATATGAGTAGGTAGAACTTGATTTTAGAAGACTTTTGGCGGAAGAATCAAGTGATTTGGATTTATGATGAAGGAGATATGATTTACCAAAGTTTTAATAGAAAAAGGTATTTGGAATAAACTTTGGAATTTATTTCTGGAATCTCGGATAATACAAGAAATTCTTGGGTAGGTTCTTGGGTGGCTCTAGTATTTTTAGAAATTTTCTGGGATTTTTCCGGATAGGGAAAAGGGCTACTCATTATCCTGTGTACGTTTCCCGTGTGCACCTAGTAATTTTTTTGAGACTCTGAGGCTGATGCGTGGGCCAGGTGGTGGGCTCGGCCTGCTGGGCTGCGCTGTGAGCCGGGTGTACGCGCTGCGCTGTGGACCATGTGCCATCCTCCCCCTCCCCTGGTTCACGTGGACCATGTTCACGGGAAAAGGAGAGAAAGGAGGTGGGTTGTTGTCACTGCGTGTGGGCCCTATGGTTGAGGTGTCGCGCCCCTATTGGGCCGAACGACGTGGCCAGGAGTGCGGCACTGGATGTTGTCGGTCATCGGTCGTCCGCGTCGGTCATCCTCGTCCACTCGTCCACATGCTCCGACTCGAGAGAGAGAAACGAGAGCGCAATAGGGAGAGAGGGAGAGAGCAGAGGGGTGCAGAGCAGAGGCTGGCGGAAGTCGGAGCCGAGGGAGAGGGAGATGCGTCGGCGCTGAGGAGGCGCAGGGCGGTGTTGGAGCTGGGCAGCGTCGGCGGCAGCGGCTTCGGCGGCAGAGGCGAGCGCGGCAGGGCTCGTTCCCCTTCGAGCTTCGTGTGTGTGTGTGTGCGCGCGAGCTTGGTGGGACACCCCGCGGCGGCGGCCATGACCGGCTTTTATAGCCGCGGTAGGTCGGTTCGCTGGCGAAAATATCTTCGGCGGTGGCGGCATCGATCCTTATCCACTGGCGCTTGACGACATCGTACTGAGGCGGTTGAGCACAGTACGGCAGTTCGGAGATCGCAGATATTTTTGTCAGCCATGGCGGCACGTGCGGTGCTGTGCCTGGCCGTTGGGAAAGAAGGGGCTGCCGGCTGTGCCAGAGAAGAGGAGATGGGAGACGGGCTCTCCAGTTGGGCCGAGTGGCCAAAATCGGCCCGACGTTACGGCTGCGTCGGTTGGGCCGGCCCACGCGGAGAGAGGGAGAAGAGAGAAAGAGGGGCGCCTACGGTTTGGGCCGGGTGGCCGGTTGCCGGCCCAAGAGGGAGGAGGAGGAGGGGAAAGAGGACTAGGCCGTGTCACGGGCCAGCAAGGGAAGAGGGGAAAGAATGGAGCCCAAGTTCCTCTTTCCAAATTGAAATGTTTAATCATTTCCCAGAATTAACCCAAGGCATATTTGATTTGGTTTTCAAATGAATTCAAGGAAGATTTGTATAGTGAAGGGTAATTCCAAGGAGAGTTCAAGGATGGTTTCCAAGTAAAGGTCGAGTACCTTTGGGGAAAGAAGTCAAGGAGAAACTATTTGGCACCAAAAATAAATTCTAGGGCAAACAAATCATACACGCATTCAAACATTTCAATCTAGGTGCACATGATGTGTTTTAATGCAAGCCTTTTGTAATAGATTTTTCAAAGGGTTTTGTATAAATATACTAATCGAGTTTTAATTTGTTGTCAAATTTAAAAAGTTCACATTTTTAGTGGTTTTTATTAGGCTGCAAAACACAGGGTGTTACAGATCTACCCCACTTAGAAGAATCTCGTCCCAGAGATTCAAGTAAACTAGAGAGAGAACCTAGAGAGAGGGAGGGAAGGTTCTAGAGAGAGGGGGAAAGGTCTAGATCGTGGTTTCCTATTTGTCTTACTGTGCTATCTAGTAGAGAGGGGGAGGGGGAGGGGGAGGGGGAGGAAGGAGATGACAGGTGGGACCGGCAGGGTCCACCTATCAGCGGCGCGGTGAGAGGAAGAGGGGTGCGGGAGAGCGGCTGCGGGCGCGCGCCCGCGAGCTGGGCCGAGCTGGCCAGCTGGGCCGCGCGGCGCGGGCACGGGCGAGCGCGATCGGTGCTGGGCCGAGCACAAGCTGGGCGGAGCTGCCGGCTGGGGTGCTTTGGCTTCCTCTATTTCTCTTTATATCTCTTCCTTTTCTATTTCCATTCCTATTTTCTACTTATACTTTTAAGCATTATGCATGTATACATGTTTGCCAGGCACATATACACACTTGTGTGGTCCACTAGGTCAACCTTAGGGGTCAAGGGTCTAGCCAGTGCTTGGGCCCACACTTCACAAGAAAGTTTTACAAAGTGTTGTCAAGTTTTTAATTCATCACATATAATCATGAAGATGCAAATCACAATTTGATTAAATGCATATGCTCACATAAGCTACACTTAGGGTCTACTTGTGCAACTAGGGTGTTTTCCAAGCATGACACTCACCATACAAGGGTTTTCTTAAAAAGTTTTTGAAAATTGTGATTTTTGGGTAATGGGTTTTTCAGGGATGTTACACTTGGCCAACTCAGAATTAAGCGGGCCTAGCTGCTAAAAGAATTGGAGGAAGTTAATACTGCCATTAATCTTAAGGAATCCAACCTGGTTCAACTTCCTAAGACAATTAAGCAGAAGAAGAAAGAGATGACTATCAAGGTCCAAGAGGCCAAAACCATCCACGGGCAACTAAGAATTGTCCTAGGATCAGTAGAGGAAGACAATAGGCAAATCACAGAAGCTGATGAGATTCTGAAGGCCTTGAAAACAGTTCAAGATGCTCTTAATCTGTAAAACTTAGTAACTCAATGAACATTTTTGTCTTGTACTGTCACGGGTGTTCAGGATTTGACACTCCCTTCTGTCACATCGACTGATATACTGCCATTCTGAATTGCTACCCTCACCCTTTAAGGCTTCACAAGCATACTGTTTTCTTTTGTTACTATCCTTACTACCAAAGCTCATGAGTGTACTGTGGATTCACGAGTATACTGGCCCCATTGGCATTTTACTCATGTGACTCATATAAATACCCCCATCAGCCTTAGCAAAAGGAAAAGTTTCCACAATGCTTCTCTTATCCTTGCTTTCCCATGTAACTCTAGAAGTGCTTGATCCCCCTTGGATCACTTATTCATAAAATCGTTCTATAACTAGAAGAACTCTTATGGTTAGGGTGAATGTGTTGTCCATTCTAGATTCTTATCAAGCAAAGGAATCAGCCGCCATACTAGAAGAAATCTTGTGACGCCACTTGAGTCTTCTCGTCTTCGGCACAAGGCTGTTCCAATGTTTGTAAGGATTCAAATGTTGTGGACACCTTCCCCTTTTGTTCCATCTAAGCCCAAAAACTCGGGTTACGCTGGGATCTTTCTCACCATGTTCCGGCACTTCACCTTGGGTTCAAATGATGATGAGCCAGTGTACTCTTCTAAGACATGCTAGCACGTTCTTCAAGAGGACGCCGGTATGTTCTTCAAGGGAACGCTGGCATGCTCTTCGTCAATGTATAGATCTTTCAGCCGATATAATTTTCTTTGTATGAAAGACTATGTTGTAATCATCAACATTGTATCATTGATCTCTCTTCAATCCAATTGTACACCAATACAAGCTCCAATCGGTAGAATCCAAACTCGGTCCAATGATGCCATCATAACTTATTAGCCGATTTGGACAAGACGATCCCAAAATCACTTTGGATTTAGCTGATCCAAACCACAAGTCAAATTTTGACAATGCATGGATCCATTTTCCAATTCTTCCATTCAATATGGGCATTGACAACATATGTTTGATCATATCAGCTTTAGATACAACTATGCACTCAGCCGATAACAAATAATGCCATAGCTTAGTGCAAGAAAAATATAGGCATAAGCATAACTTTTCAACAGAAGAATACCTAGTCTCTGGATCCAAAAGCCTTCTGCTTAAATAGAAAATTACTCGTTCTTTTCCTTCAAACTCTTGTATCAGGGCCGATCCAATCGTATGGCTATCAGCCGACACGTACAACTTAAAGGGCTCGCCATGCTGTGGAGGAATTAATAGAGGTGGGGACTTCATATACTCCTTGATTTCCTCAAATGCCTTTTGTTGTACGTCACCCCATTTGAATTCTTGATTGGCTTTCAACTTCAATAAAGGAGAAAAAGGAAGAATCTTCTTCGATAAATTAGAAATAAACCTTCTGATAAAATTTATCTTGCTGATCAAGGACTGCAATTCTGCTTTATCCTTTGGAGGAACTGCTTCATCAATAGCCTTCATGCTTTTTTGCCCAACTTCAATTCCTCTTTCATGAACCATGAAACCTAAAAATTGTCCAACTGACACCCCAAAGGCACATTTGTTAGGATTCATCTTCAAACCATGCTTTCTTGTGCACTCTAAGGTCTCTCGCAAATCAGCTAAGTGTTCTTTGTAACCTTTGGATTTCACCACCACATCATCAATATATATTTCAACTATTCTACCGATCAACTTATAAAAGATAGAATTCATTGCTCGTTGATAAATAACACCAGCATTTTTTAAACCAAAAGTCATAACAACCCACTCATATAAGCCGATGACACCAGGACATCTGAAAGCATTTTTGGCTATGTCTTCTATGGCCATGAAAATCTGATTATATCCTGCATTACCATCCATAAAGCTAATGACTTTGTGGCCTGCCGCAGCATCTACTACCAAATCTGCAATCGGCATAGGATAACCACCCATTAGTGTAGCCTTATTCAAGTCCCTGAAGTCAATGCAAACTCTTAATTTTCCATTTTTCTTGTATGCAGGGACTATATTTGAAATCCATTCTACATATCGGCACGGGCGAATAAACTTTGCTTAAAATAATCTTGTAATTTTCTTTTTGATTTCATCAAGCATCTGAGGCCTAAATCTTCTTATCGCTTGTTTAATAGGTAGCCAATGTTCAACAATCGATCGGCTTAAACCGGGCATCTCATAATATTCCCAAGCAAAACATTCTTTATATCCTTTAAAAGATCTATTAATTCTTGCTTATACTCAGGATCTAATTTAGCACTTACATACATCGGCCTAGGTTTATCTCCAGGACCAATATCAACTTCTTCTAATTCATCAGCCGACGTAAAACCTTGCCCTAATTTCCCCTCTGTATCATCATTTGGGGAATCCATTAAAACAAACTTTCAGAGCTGATTGCTTGGATTGGATTTTGACTCTCATTGCTGATATGAATAGAGCCTCCCTCCCAGACTTTGCTAGAGAAACATTCATAGTCTTCTAACTCCCAATAAGCTGGATCGGTTGTTGCCACACTCACGGATGTGTCAGCCTGAACCACTTCAACATTGTCACCATGCCATTGAATGAGACGTTGATGCATGGTTGATGGAATACAACAATTGACATGGATCCAGTCTCAACCAAGGAGCGAGCTACATGAACCCTTTCCATCAATGACGAAGAAAGTAGTAAGCAATGTCTTCTTCTGATCATCAATTCGACATTTAATGCCCCCCTGGTCTTAGATGCATTGCAACCAAAATCTTTGAACATCATATTAGTCTGAATTAAATCTTCAGGGCCCTTCCCAAGCTGTTGAAAGGTAGTGTATGGCATCAAATTAACGGCAGCACCCCCATCAACTAACATCTTAGTCATCGGCTTCCCATCAACAAATCCTTTCATGTACAAAGCTTTCAAATGTCGATGCTTAGCTGGTTTATCAAATATGGCTTGATGTGCTTGCAGGGTTAACTGTGCTACTGCCTCTTCAATCTCCTCTTTGCCAGTATCTTCATATTCTTGATTTGTAGGAGCTCTGAATTCTGCTGGTAAGAGAAAGGCCATGTGAATATCAGCCGATGGGCTACCCTTATCGGCTATTTGTTTGGCATGTCACACTTGAGGTTTGCTGCATTTCTGAGCTTTCACTCTTTCTATTTCTCTGCTCCTCAAGCGTTATACTCTTCTCTTCTGACTCTTTGTCAAACTACCTGGACACCATTGACCGTCTTGCCAAACATACTCCTCTTCTTCATCTTCTTCATAATCGGCCTAGCTTTGATCAATGACGCGCTTACCTAGCCGATCATGAACTCTCTCATTCTTTAAGCTCAAATCCATATTATTATGTTGATAACCCAAACGCTCATGGATAGATCAGTGGTTGGTTTTAGATTGCCTATATTCCCGGTATTGATCACTGCATTCAGGATTATTCCTAGTAGGTAATTTCAAACCTTTATTCCAACAATGTTTGAAGAAAGGACAATTCCAATGTGACTCAGCTTGTTCTCTTTCATATTTCTTTTCTTCATATCGACACCTATACTCTTCCTCTTGAAACCAACGCTAATAATCCTTTCTCATGCTATTGTTGCCACTTATTTAGTAAGATCCGAGACGTAATACGAGGACGCATAGCACCAGCCCTTGATGTCTCACCATGTTCATATCGACTCTTTTGCTGATCACGTCGCTGCTTGGCTTTTCTATACTCATCAGCCGTCATCTGCACTCTCGGGTTAACCGTTCTAGCTTCCTTTGCCTTAGCTGATGTTAAAACTTTAGCCATTCCTTTAGGAATTTTGAATTCTACCATAGTTGTTTTTATAGGAAAAGGATGCCCATCTATCTTCATAGGCTCTTTAACCGATTCAAATTTGATCTTCCCTTGCTGAATAGCGTTCTGAATGTGCTGTCGAAAAACCCCGTAGTCATTAGTATGATGGGACGTGGTATTATGGAACTTGCAATATTTCTTCTTCTTAAGTTCTTCCGGAGAAGGGATTCTATGATTTGCAATAAATCAAAAAATTTGTCAGCCTTGGTAACATCAAAATCATAGTTATCTTCATTTACCTTCACCCAAGGACAAGACACAGGCTTTTTACTCCATGTCCACTTGGCAGCATCAACCTCTACCTCTCCCTCATCATTAGAATATGAATCATAAGAATCGGCTGTTGTAACCCCTTTTGGATATTTATTTTCTCTGCGTATTTTCTAAACTTGGTATTCATAAGCTGTTACCCTCTGAACTAAATGAGCCAAATTTTCAAATTCCTGTTCAACAAATTTCTCCTAGATTGCAGGCAACATTCCTTGAAGGGCCAATTCAGCCAATTGGCCATCAGACAGATTCAATGAATAACACAAGCTCCTGGTCTCCCTAAATCTCTAAACAAATTTAGAGCATGATTTATTGCCTCTCTGTCTCATATTCGTCAGATTAGTAATCCTTTTTTCTCCTATCCTAGTATAAAAATATGCACGAAATTTCTTTTCCAAATCAGCCCAAGCTTCAATAGAATTTGGCTTTAATGATGAAAAACAAGTAAAGGCCGGTCCAAACAAAGATAGAGGAAAGAACCGAACTCTATTTGCGTCTTCAACAGATACTTCTCCCAACTAAAAAATGAAGGTGCTGACATGCTCCGTGGTTGATGTTCCATCCTGCCCTGAGAATTTAGAAAAATCTAGGATCCTATAGCGTGGTGGAAGAGCTACCCTATCATACCATTCTGGATATGGACGTCGATATGGCCAGTTTGATTCTTAAGTTTCAGACCAAACTGACTCTGCATCATATCAGTTATCCTATTTACCGAATCATCAAGATTCACACCTAAAGCTGACTGTCCTTGCTGATTTTGACTTGCTTGAGTATTATAATTATAATTCTAAGTATCCTGATACCCTAGATGCGGTAAATAATCATAAGTACTAGCATCAGAATGGCATGATATCCATGTGGGTAATCAGTCTGTTGAATCATATGCTGTATTGCTCATTGGAGGTGCTGATTGTAATAATTAGGATCAATATCCCTGGCGATCCTCTGAATAGATGGAGCTATTTTTTGAACCAATGGCGGAATCTGATTTGAAATATTGAATGTTACTGTCTGGCCACCTTGATGTGCAGGTGGTGCCACCGGCTATTGCACTGAGTGCTACTGAGTTTGCCCAGAAGGATGTTGAACTGGTTGACCATCAGGACCATTAGGTGACTGCTGCATCTGTCCATCATTCGGCTGTTGACTTGTACTAGCCATATTAGTCCATTTAACCGATGAGTGTTAAGTATTGAATATGTTGGTCCCACTTGATCAATTGGTGCTCCATAAAACACTTCTTTCATAATATTTTGGAATTTATTCAGAAAAAATTCATTATGATTCTTGAGCACATCATGGGTAGTTTTGTGGATGGCTTCAACAAAAAATATTCTCTCAATTTCTTCATCCTTATCCGTCTGTCAACGAAGTAACACCCTTGGTAACGGAGTCTTCTGAAAATTTTTGTCACGCATCCTAGCATAGGACATAAAATATTTATCTTGAAACTCCTCCGTTACCTTGTTAATGATGTCCTTATCTTTCTCTAGCAAATCTTCATAATGCACGTTGAGAATATTCTGATTATCATGATTCATGACGACTGTGGTCCCACTGGACGTGCCAAAAAATGTGTTGACACAAAAATGTGGATCAATGAGAGCAACACACTCAGAAGCTTGGAGATCTGCAAATCTGCTTGGCTTCAAACCCAGGACGAATCAATTTTGAGACTATTGGCATGCCAGTCAATTTGACCCTATAATTAACAAGGACAGGGAAAACGATCAGTAATTTATGGCGGAACATGTCAGTGTTGCCCCAGACAGTTCCAATGTGTAGGGGACCGTGACGCCTAAGAGGGGGGGGGGTGAATTAGGCAACTTAAAATTCTAATTCTAAACTATGGCCTCTTTTTCTAACCTTAACAAAACCTATGCAAAAGATAAACTATCTAAATGTGCAACTACGGTTTTGCTAGTGTGTTGCTATCTCTACCGCAAAAGGAGTAATACAATCAATGTAAATGTGGAAGCTAAAGAGCAAGGTAGAGATATGCAAACTCCCGTCGATGACTCTGGTATTTTCACCGAGGTATCGAGAAGCACACAAGCTTCCCCCTAGTCCTCGTTGGAGCCCCTCGCAAGGAATCCCTCGCAAGGGCCAAGCTCCTGGTCAGGTAACTCCGTGGAGTGCCTTGGGCCTTTCCCACGCGCAAGTGGGCCTCCGACGTGCCTTCTAGCAAGCCTCTCCCGGATGCTCCCCGCCGTCTTCACTATTAAGCTTCCGACCGAAATGCCACGGGCCTTGTTCCCTCCGGTACACAGTGGCGGCCACACCACAACCATGGTTGGTGTGATCTCACAAGACTACAAGCCCCTCCGATGTACAACAATGGTGCTCGCAAGCACCGTGTGGTAAGAGGTATGCAAACCTCACTAAACACTAGGTCTAAACCTAGAGCAAACGCATAAGCGGTGGTCTCATCAACCTAAGCACTTTGCAAAGCACCTACGCTAATCACCTAATGAATCACTAAGCACTATGCAAGTGGAGATCACTAAAATGGTGTATCAATACCCTTGATATGTTTCCTCAGCTCCACTCCCTTCATTTGGCTGGTTGGGAGTGTATTTATAAGCCCCACTGAGAAAGTCGCCATTAGGGATGAAATCCTGCTTTTCTGCTACTGACCGGACGCTGATCACGTCCTGACCGGACATGTCCGGTCATCCCGACCGTTAGAGCCACGATCAATTGATTTGATGCTGCCAGCCTCCGGTCACATGCCACCGGACGCGTCCGGTCGCAATTTCGCCGCTCTAGAACCTCTCTGTACTCGATCGGACGCTGCTGCTCTGTGTCCGATCAATTTGCCGCCAGCGTTCGGTCCAGCGTCCGGTCGCTGTTGCTGACGCCTGCTGTAGCCGAGTCACTGATCGGAGCGTTTGGTCAATCACCTTCCAGCGTCCGGTCACCTCTGTGATCTCATATCTTTGCGATCTTGCGTACGGCTTGGTTCCTATCTTTGTGCTTGGACTTTGCTTGATATCTTGGGTCTTCTCTTGTGCTCCTAGGGTCTTGCTTATGGTGTTGATCATCGGATCTTCACGTCGCCTTCATCCAAGTCACGTCTTGCACCCTATTGAACTACAAAACAATCAATTGCAAATTCATTAGTCCAACTTGGTTGTGTTGATCATCAAACACCAAAATCCAAAGTAAATGGGCCTAGGGTCCATTTTCCTTACAATCCCCCCCTTTTTGGTGATTGATGACAACATGACCAAAGCAAGCAAATAATAGAATTTTGAAATTTGAAAACTACCTACTTGCTAGGATGCAATGCAAGGGGCAAGGTTATATGATGCTAAAAGACACTACTTGTAAGACTAAAAGATACTACATAAAAACTTATCTTGCCCTTGTAAATGTCCCCATGTGGCATTATGGATTTAAGCCTTGCTTCCTACAAATTCTCCCGATTACATAGACTAATCCATAATCCACTATCCTTCCTTTCTCGGACCATTACCACTTGTAGACCATTACCACTTGTAAATTATTATGATCAAGCTTTTGGTCCTACAAATTAATGCTTGCTTTTGGTCCTCTAAATTCTCCCCCTTTGGTATCAAACACCGAAAAGAGAGACATTAGTAGCACAAGGAAGGGTCAAACTTTTTGATCCTTTGTGTGTAGAGTGGAATAGGTCACAAAATTTGACTCTCACACTATATAGATTAAGCTCCCCCTAAATATATGCATACATATGGTAGAAGGCAAAGCATATGCATAATGGGTAAATTATTGCTCAAGGGAATTTAATCTATATAATGTATGGAGGAAGCATATAAATATCAAAATGAAATCAACATGATGATATCGGTTTAGAAATACCACATGTGGAAACCAATTTGATTTCTACCACTTGCAATAGGTGGTGGATTTTTGAAGTATGATGCTTAACTCCGGGGACTCCATTTTCCTTGCAATGAGACTACTACACACATGATAAGCTTGAAAAGATGTTAGTCTCAAAGCATCCAACTTGTAGAGTATCCTCCCCCTAAATTTGTGCACACAAGTATGGAATACTTGTGGGAAACATGCACATTGATTTTAGAATAAAAAATACCACTTGAAAGATGACATCACATGAATGTGAGAGTCATTTTTGAAGGCGATATTCAGGAGAAATTATCTACAATTTGGACTTTGGCACATATTAGATGAACAATTGAAAGAGAAGCTATGTGCCGTGCTCCTAAACAATTTTAAACCATGTAGGTTTGCTCTAAGGGTTAAGAATGAAACCGAGCAAGCCTACCATAAGATATACTTAGTATATGCATGACAAAAGTTATAAGCAGGCAAATGCAAACCTAGGCATGAAAAGTAACTAGATGCTAAAAGATATCTCTTGTAGGAAATTAAATCTAGTACTACATGAAGAAAATTGAATCTAGTTACCTAACATGGGAAGTGGAATTTGGGTCCATAGTATTCACTAACCCACTTGGCAATGATCTTGTCCATCATGATGCACCCCATGAAATGCACCCATACTTTGCCAAGTCTCCAAATTCCCCGTAGTTCATCGGACTTCTCACTTCCCTTTTGGGATCCAAACCTTCTTGGCGCAAGTAGGTCTCCGACGTGCCTTCCGGCAAGCCCCTCCCGGATGCTCCCCACCGTCTTCACTATCAAGCTTCCGGCTGAAACGCCGCGAGCCTTGTTCCCTTCGGTACACGGTGGCAGCCACACCACAACCGTGGTTTGTGTGATCTCGCAAGACTACAAGCCCCTTCGATGTACAACAATGGTGCTCGCAAGCACCATGTGGTAAGAGGTATGCAAACCTCACTAAACACTAGGCCTAAACCTAGAGCAAATGCATAAGCGGTGGTCTAATCAACCTAAGCACTTCGCAAAGCACCTACGCTAATCACCAAATGAATCACTAAGCACTATGCAAGTGGAGATCACTAAAATGATGTATCAACACCCTTGATATGTTTCCTCAGCTCCACTCCCTTCATTTGGCCGATTGGGGGTGTATTTATAAGCCCCACTGAGAAAGTAGCCGTTGGGGACGAAATCCTGCTTTTCTGCTACTGACCGGACGCTGATCACATCCTGACCGGACGCGTCCGGTCATCTCGACCGTTAGAGCCGTGATCAACTGATCAGACGCTGCCAGCGTCCGGTCACAATTTTGCCACTCTAGAACCTCTCTGTACTCGATCGAACGCTACTGCGCTGCATCCGGTCGATTTGCCGCCAGCGTCCAGTCGCTGCTGCTGACGCCTGCTGTAGCCGAGTCACTAATCGGAGCGTTCGGTCAATCACCTTCCAGCGTCCGGTCACCTTTGTGAGCTCATATCTTCGCGATCTTACGTACGGCTTGGTTCCTATCTTCGTGCTTGAACTTTGCTTGATATCTTTGGTCTTCTCTTGTGCTCCTAGGGTCTTGCTTATGGTGTTGATCATCAGATCATCACGTCGCCTTCGTCCAAGTCACATCTTGCACCCTATTGAACTACAAAACAATCACTTGCAAATTCATTAGTCCAACTTAGTTGTGTTGGTCATGAAACACCAAAATCCTAAGTAAATGATCCTATGGTCCATTTTCCTTACACAATGTATGGCTAAAGAGCCATCGAATAAAAGGCTATCGACTAAAGAGTCGATATCCAGCATGTTCATGATATAATCAAATTGAATGCTCTCGGCTATTATCGAATAATAGCAATATAGATCTAATAATTGATAATCATTGAACATGATATATAACAATGAAGTATATCAGTATGGGCTGATTAACCAAGACAAAAATAAGACAATCATCAGAAAGCCGATATATTCATGTCAGAATAGAACATGATAGCACAGGCTATCGGCTGTATAACCGATACAGGTAAGTTAAAGGTATAGCATGTAAACAATTGGTTGTTTATTACAAATAGATTTATAAACAAATCAGATTTTACCTATCATCATTATCAGTGAGGTTCGAAGCGATACAGCTATGATAAGGATAGCATATTAAAGCTAAAAACTCGATAGATCTATTTATACTTCAACAGAATCATGAAAGCATGCTATGAGCGTGTGAGCATAAGCAATCGGCTAAATAGTCAATGCGTGCATAGCAAATGGACAAAATCATTTCTAACATTAAATAGACTCATTGACCAATAATTTTCAATTTAAAGGTCTACAAGTGAGGATCGAAACGATGCAGCTATAGTAAAGAACGATATACTGGATTTCATTAACCAATAAACTTATTTGAGATCAAACTTGTCTTGAATGCACGCTATGTTGAAGAACTCGTCGAGATCTAAAGTACTCCTACTCTTAATGCATGGCAAAAGCGGAAAAGATTGTATTGATTATATGATGATACAATGATCGGTGTGTGATATTTATACCCAAGGCCTATACATGAGTCCTAGTCGAATAAGATCAATTACTTCCCTCCGTTTTTGTTTAATTGACACCGGTGACCAAAACACAGAAACCAAGGTGGATGTCTGTCCTATTCAAAATTACCATAATACCCTTGGTCCTGTTATTCATACACGTAAGCACCTTCTGGACGTTTCAGCTCCCGCCAAAGGGGACGTCATTCAAAATTTGAAATGAGTGGCGGGCTTGCCCAAATACTTGAAGCAGTTCTCTATTCTTCTTGAAGCCAACTTTTTTGTGATGCTCTAGACTCCGACTGATGCTAGAGCACTCATGGACTTGAATCTGCACCCAGTGCAGAACCACGATGAAGAAGCAATGGGTGATCATCTCCCATATGTCCCGCCTCCTCTATACCCGTTTGATTTGAATTTGTCTCCCGATGAGAACTACGGCAGTCAAAAAGCTCCCCGAGAGTTTGATCTCAACATCATTCCACAACAAGAAACAGAGGAAGAAAATCGCGTTGACGGATTGTCACTTGCAACCTGTAAGTTATTCTTTCCTAGTTAATGTCCGTCAGTTGAATTCGTTTTGTTTTCCTTCAATATTTGTCTCTTCCACCCCGACACAAACCCCGTGCCGAATAACCCTATGCGAACCTCCTGCCTTCGCCATCCACCTATGGCATGCAGCCTTGCGCTTGCAGCCGGCGGCATCGTGCAATCGCATAGACGAGAAACAGGGGGCGCACGAGAAACAGAGGTGTAGGGCAACGAACCTCTAGAAATTTCCGATTACATAACAAATATATTAAAATTTTCACATAGGCCCACAAAGGGTAAAATTGGAATAGTAAAATTCGGTGACAAGTATTACCAAATAAAAAAAGTGGTCATGGGTGTCAAGTAAACAAAAACGGAGGGAAGTACAAAACTTGGAATAAAATAAACATCCTAAAATTAAAGATAACTTGACTCTACTCTTTCCTTTTTATAGAGTCCAACATGTTCATTGCTTCAGCCGATACCGCCTTAAGTCGGTGTTGATGATGTCATCACTCATTAGCCCGATTGTAGATCCGAACCAGCCGATCCCAATGCCGATCTGAATTAATCAATTCCTTAGATAATGCGGCTTTCTAGGAAGCTTCGATTTTCCACGTTTTCCTTTCCAAAATCTGGTGTAAACAACTATATAAGATGTAAACAAATAAAGACAAGGGTAAACCTGCTAAAAGCAGAGGTGCATAGTCATGATATCATCAATAAGTAAAGTTTAATCAGTTCTTCTATTACCTTTATCCTTCCCGACAACGACGCCAGAAATGCTTGTTGACATTTCATAGCATCACTATTGGAATTGTAGTTCCAGCAACGACACTAGAAATGTTTGTTGGTATATAATAGTGCAAATAAGAAAATAAGAATTCTGCAAGCGCACAGATATACCATTGTAGCACTTCACCAGGAGTATTCTAGGTATCATTATTTATATTTTACCACTAGGAGGAACGATGGAAAGGAAGAGATTGATGAGATTGATAAACCTGTACTTATGATAATAACATTACTAAACACTTATTCTAAACAGGGGTAAGTCAAATAATATTTATGTGATAAGTGCATAACAATTCAGAGAAAGAGATCGATACTCATAAATGTAGTATAGCTAAACTAAGTAATAATCAAGAAAGTAAGGTTTATAATTTAGTTCCAATCACAAGTTAAAACATATACAATCTATAGCAATAATTAACTCTTCATGTATACATAAGGGACATCTCTAAGAAGAAGCATATAGTAATACACCTCTCTGTCGTGACACAGGTCCTGCTAGTCCTACAAACGGGGTATGGAGTACAGAGGATCTATAAGGCTATCACCCAAATAGATCTACCACACCCGGAATGTAGGGTCATCCACAGGCAAAACAATGTATAAGCACCACGCTTACACAGAGTTCGGCTACTCAACCCACTCGAGTAATGAATTGAGCGCTCTGTGATCTTATGTATAAACTTAAAGATAACTACAACTCTATCATGCATAAACACATAGTGAACTAAGAACATGATAAGAGAAATATAATGAAGAATAAGAACAAAGTCATAATTAGATGATAAAAGGATACAAAAGTTATACCAAGTCTTCCTGAGATGAATCCAGAAGCTTGGATGATAGCACAAGTCTACTTGACTCTTACTGTAGCTAAGCAATAATAGAACTATGGATAACTGGAGTTCTACTCTTCTCTCTTGAATTGGATCTCCGAATAACTCAGAATTCAGGAAGATGGCCTTTAGAAGGGGTCTAGGGGCCTTTTATAGGGGGGTTGAGTAGGCGGCAAGCAATCGCCACGTCATCGATCCGAGGCACGCCTTAATCTCGTTCTTCCGCGCAAACCGACTTGAATTAATGGTTGATATTTTATCCCCAAAGTCGGTGGAGCAAACGTGGGCTGGCAGGTGGGCTCCACCAGGGTCGGCCGACCTACAGGTGGGGTCGGCTGACCCCACCTGGGCCCCCTGTCAGCTGGGTTTTGTTCCTTCATCTTGTAATGATGTTTAGGGCCCAGTAGAGTTAGTTCCGTGACGATTGGATCTTGTTTTGTTGTTATACTGTGGCCCAATTGTCCCGTTTTCTGGGAAAATTCTCATGCATTTATAAAATCACTAAAACTAGTGGAAATACTTAGTATAAATCACTACACCTATGTTGGTGATTGATTTGTAGGATGAATACAAGTTATATTGACGGTTTATGATTGACATTATTGACCGTCAACAACCTTAAACTTCAACCTTACGTCCAAACTTCTATTGCCACAAGAGCTAATCAAAAACTCTCATTTCGTTACTTTGGACCTTATATTGTCATTGATAGAGTGGGATCAGTGGCTTATAAACTACTTCTTCCAGCAAACACAACTGTACACCCAGTTTTTCATGTGTCCCAACTCAGGAAGGCCATCTCCCCAACCCTGACAGTTACTCCTGATCTACCAGACACTATCACTGTTGATGCTTTCAGGTGCTCCAGCAAGGTGCTCCAAAGACGCATGAAGCCTCACAGTGATCGTCTGGCCTCTGAAGTCTTGATTCAGTGGTCTTCATGGCCTACATCCATGGCTACCTAGGAGCTTGAGGCGGAGCTGAAGCAACAATTCCCAGCAGCCCCGGCTTGGGGACAAGCCAGATCTCAAGGAAGGGGGGTGTCAGGTACCCTAGCAAGGTGCCGGCGACGTCGAAGGCACCAGCAGTGCCCAAATTTTTCTAAAAATAAACTCTACGTCATAGGCCTGTGTTTGAGTGTATTTGAATCTTTTGGATTTCTATTGCTTCTTTGTGGACATCTACAGGAGTCGCTTATCATGGCTATATGTCTCGTTGAACAGCCACAGCGCAGCAGGAGTTTGAGGAGGACAACTACAAGTACATGGAGGACCTCGGAGACGATCAGGCCGCAGGTGCCACGTCCCACCCAACCTTGTAGAAACCCATTAGACATGCAATGATGTAGCTGCTAGTGCTTTACTTTTATGCAAATGATCTGTGATAGGTTGCTTGGTAGAATTGCTTGAAGCTATTACCATGACACAACCTTTACCCTGCACACCCGTTGTTAGGCTAGATGCTTGCTTACATACTTGCTACTTACTTCTACTACGCATTATATCGGTGATGTGATGCTTGGTGGAGGATTATATGTGAGTGGCTAAGGCACTTGGTGCCAATAACATTGTAATAACATGGGACGATCTTGGCATGTGTTTTGGGTGTGTGGTGAGGGTTGAGTCGAACACACAGGGTTCTACAACAAGCCTTTTGGGTAAGTCTTGCCGGAAGGGTGTGACCTCAGCATCCTTTATGAGAGGTACCTGTGGCAGGTACAGGATAGTGGAATAGATTCCATGGAGGAGACTCTTCGTGGGGCAAATCCCCGAAATAGAGGTGCTGTCGAAGCTTGGGGTGTAGAGGTGTTGTCGAAGCACGAGGTCATGTAGCAGTTGTACACCCTATACCTATTATTTCGAGATTTTTACTATGGAAAGGCAATAGTCAGGATAAAAAAAATGGGATCCAAACACCTCCCTCTTTTTTTAACCAAGAAATCTAGATTCTAAATCACAATATAACAACTTGTTCGGTTTGGTGAGGATTGAAAGGAGAGTGATTTGAATCCCCTTGAATCCGTTGCAATGATCGAATCCCTTTGCGAACAAGGCCTAAAACTGAGATCCAAAAGGCCTGAGCGAGTTTTCTAGCTTTATATTATCCATAATATATAATAAATATTACGGGTTTGTCAATTCGATTACTTCACTGTTAGTTGTGGACATCCGGGTTTGGGCCTTAACTGAGTACGGATATCACTACTGGAAACAGCAACATTGCCGAGGGCAAAAGACTTTGCCGAGGGCCTGATTTCGGGCACTCGGCAAATCCTTTCTTTGCCGAGGGCTGCCCTCGGCGAAGCTTAGCCCTCGGCAACGGATCGTTCGCCGAGGGCCGGACCCTCGGCAATCAACGGCCCACGGCAAAGGCCCACCTTTGCCGAGGGCCGGGCCCTCGGCACAGTACCGCCTCTCGGCGACCTCGGCCGAGCGTGACGGCGGCACCGGCCGTCAGTCTTTGCCGAGGGCTCGGCGTTAGGCCCTCGGCAAAGAATTTGGAAATAAAAAAATAAAACTCTTTGCCGAGGGCCCGTTGTACAGGCCCTCGGCAAATATTTTGAACGGGATGGCGCCGGCGGAAATAAAAAGAAAACATCTTTGCCGAGGGCCTTGGATGTTGGCCCTCGGCAAAGAAATTAAATAAAAAAAATAAAAAAATCTTTGCCGAGGGCTCTGGATCCAGGCCCTCGGCAAAGAGGGGACCCCATATAAAAAAGGGAACGGCCGGGCGGGCGGCCTTATCCCAAGCCGCGCCCGCCCGAGCCGCCACTCGCCTGCCGCCGCCGCCGCTGGTCAGCCGCCGCCGCCGCCGCGCACGCCACCGCGCGCTCGGCCGCCGCGCGGACGCCGCCGCGCGCAGGCCGCCGCGCGCTCGCCCGCCGCCGCCGCGCACGCCACGGCGCGCTCGGGCCCCGCGCGGACGCCGCCGCCGCGCAGGCCGCCGCGCGCTCGCCCGCCGCCGCCGCGCAGGTACGCAGGTACGCACGTACGTGGTGTATGATGCTATTGCTTTTTTCGTTTAGTTTGGGACGGAAAATTTAGGAAAATATGCAGCAAGCACTGCATCGGCGAGGGCGCCACCAGGGGGAAGTGTGGCTTCCTCATCTTCAGGTCCTTCTGCTTCTGCACCAAAGAATGCGACTGAACACAGTCATCTGAACTGCAACGGTGACTTGCTTATGAATAAGAGCAAGGTTGTGATGTGATGTGATGTGGCTACTAAGATCTTTGAATCAATCAATAATCCTTTTGCCGATACTTGTGGATTTCGACTCAATTCCCATCTAGTGAGTATATTGTTCTGTGCACTATCGTTGTGCTACAAGTGTGGTGGTTTAAAGTATGAATTGCAGTAGAATCGATGTTTCAAGTTCACTTTTTTAGTGGTTTTAGGACCAATTCGTCATATCCATACTGTTGTCCGGACCATGCTTACGCAAGTTGCTGGTACCAAATACACATTTAAAAGAAAACATCAGCATTGTTGAAAGGGAAAACTCATCAGCAAAGATATGCATACTGGTTCAGTACTTTTCTGCAGTTGCACTTGTTTTATTCACTGTCTAAGCGGGTCATGTTTTGAAGCAATTACTTGGGCATGCAATGCAGGTGGTTCTGGATAACGGCCTCGTCTGGACGACCTTGCCGTCACCTTCACTTCCCCGTCCCTCGGTCGAGTAGAAGGTAAAACCATGGGTTGTCGGCCATCGCGCCGTTTTTTGATGTGGATGGCCTTCGTGCCTCCCATTGTTGATGTGTCGGCCTTTGTGCCGTGAATGTGGGTGTTGGCCATCGAGCCGATTTTTTTTGCAGGTTTTGGAAACCTCCCCGTACAGGGGAGGTTCTGCCGAAATTTTTAACTTATACCCTTTTTTTTTGCAGAGCAAAGGACGTCAAAGGAGCTTCAGAGTAGTCGATTGTCCTCGTCGGCGCTGCGACTCTCCACTGCCCCGACTCGCCACTGCCCCGCTACCCTGTCTCCACCGCCACCTTAGGTATAAACAACCTCTACTCCTGTATCTTTGTCGTAGACTGCGTAAACCAGTTAGGCGTCTCCCGTCCGAAAGAGATACGGTTGGAGGCATGCAGATCACTGTGTGTATCTGACCGTATCTGTTTCGGATTGTCCACGTTTTTTGGACAGCCCGCGTATGCGTAGATGAGGTCAGTTTCCATGCTCCGCTCCGATCCGAGCCAGAATTTCGGCAGCACCTCCCCATTGTTCTCCGAATACACAAACTTCTTTGCAGGACGTGTATTGGGAGAACATCAGAGAGGTGCTGCCGAAATTCTGTCTCGGATAGGAGCGGAGCATGGAAACTGACCTCATCTACGCATACGCGGGTGGGATTAGGATCTATCCTCACCTATTAGACAGTAGGAACACCGGCTAGGTGCTGTTGATGGTTACGTTACTCGGTGATGTATTTGTCAAAGGATGGAGGACCATTAGTGGATGTACACGGGGCGAAGAAGTCGAAACGATTACGACGTGGATTGGGTGAAGAGGACAGATGACTTCTTGAAACATGCATTTGGCGAGGGTGTAGCTAAAGGGCATTCTCTAGTTTGGTGTCCGTGCAGCCACTGTGACAACAGGAGAAGGGTGGACAAGCAGACCATGGGTAAACATCTTGTGTACCATGGTTATACGCCGGGCTACCACCGGTGGATCTACCATGGTGAAGCCGATCGTATCAGAGAGGAGGTGGTGAGACCATGTCTCAAGCCTTTTGATGATGATGCTGGGGTAGCAGACATGATAGATGACGCTCACCAAGCTCAGTTCGCTGAAGGACGTGACAAGGAGGAGATGGAGGCAAACGTAGAAGCCTTCTACAAAATGTTGGACTCGGCGTCTAAACCCCTTCACGAGCATACAAATATTTCTCAGCTGGATGCCATTGGGCGTGTGATGGGGCTGAAGGCCGAGTTAAACCTGAGTCGAGAAGGCTTCGATAAGATGTTGACTGTGTTTGGCACCATGCTACCGAAGAACCACATTCTGCCCCCCAACTTGTACGAGTCAGAAAAACTCCTTCGTGCGCTCAAGATGCCATATGATAAGATACATTGTTGTCCAAAAGGGTGTGTCCTATTTTGGAAAGAACACGAGCATGCAAAGTACTGTCCGAAGTGTGGATCCTCCAGATACCTAGAGGTAGTATCTGGTGATGGCCAAAAGGTGCAGCTTACGATCCCCGCGAGAGTCTTACGTCACCTTCCTTTCATAGTGAGGATCCAACGACTTTTCATGACCGAGGAAACTGCGAAACAGATGGCATGACATGAATAACATTGATATTGTTTTGTTTTTGAATTAAATATGTTCAATTTCATCTTCATATATGTCAAACACTCGTTGACATGTAGGTGATTCCCTGGTGGTGCCGAGCGCATGCCGACGCCTGGACAATGATCGTGGCTAGGTGGTTCACGCCGGCCTACATAGAGAAGCACGAGTCTCAGCGGGCACTGCGTATGCTCAGGCCAGCTGCCACTCACCATCAAGGCAGCAGGAGTCTCCCCGGATTCAAATCGGCATATGTAAGTGATTTTTCTTCTATTTAGTTTCACGCTTAACGTATGCCTGATTGCTCACCACCTGCCGCCTTTCTCGCAGGAGGCTACGCACCCGGACGAGGATGTCTCGATGTTCACGGCGTGGGCTATGTCCCACCAGACCAGGGTGGCCGGCGACGTCACCTGGGACCCGGCTGCCCCTCGCGAGGCATACTCCGACCCTAACGTGTACACTAAAGTCCAGGAGTACACGTCGGCGGTACAACAGCGGCACGGGCCAGAGTACGACGTCCGCACCGAGCCCATTGATGCCGAGGCCATCATGAGGCTCGGTGGCGGCAGGAAGCACGGCCGGACGTGGATTGCGAACGCCGCCATCGACCCCACCACTGTTCCCACTCTGAGCCAGCTCCGAGCACAGAGCACGAGTTCCAGCCAGCCCATACGCTCACGGCCTACTCCGACACTGCAGCGGGTCGATGCGCTCGAGGTAATTCTTGTTTTACTCGTCGTAAATTAATATTCTCACACTTGAGTTAGTTTTGCATTACTGAAATATTGGAGTGCAATATTGCAGGCCCAGAACAACGAGAAGACGGCGCAGATCACGGCCCTCACTGCTCGGCTGGAGGCTGAGCAGGCCGCTCGGGAGGCCCAGGAGGTCAGGATTGCAGAAATGATGCAAATCATGCAAGCTCTTGGGCAGAAGACGGGTGTGCCTGTGCAGATGTCAGCTCCTCCGCCTCAGGTGCCGCACGCGTTTGCAGCTACTCCTGTAAGCGTTAAAGTTCACTTCTCGCTTGTGTGACATAGAAACCCAGAGAACACTAGCTACTGATTTGCTTGTATGACATAGAAACCCAGACAACACTAGCTATAAAAAATTTGATAGGTTTCTGTCTAAATACTAAAACTGTAGTCCTAGAATAATTACTGCAATCTCACATAAGCATATAATTGTTTGTGCAACCTCAGTCGGCGGGTTCCAATAACCCCCCTCGTGCGTCACCTGATTCTGGAGGCTTCGTTACACCACCCTCGACGCAGAGGCCAGACGGTTGGGAAGGTTGGTGACGCAGAGGCCAGACGGTTGGAGAGGTTGGCCAGCCTCAGTCGGATTTGAACTTGTGGACTTGACACTTGAGTTAGATTGTGGACTTATGGAATTGTTGAATTTGGACTTGTGATGATACATGTGATGATCTATGTGATATCTGTGAGATATATGTGATATTTGTGAGATATATGTGATGATTGTGATATTTGTGGGATATTTCTGCTGTTGAATATATATATATATATATATTTTTTGTCTGCATGGAAAGCAAGAAACAGGTGGAATGTTGAAAATTTTCACTGGTCTTTGCCGAGGGCCTTGACCATAGCCCTCGGCAAAGAAAATCCCAGGAAAAATTAAAAACAGGTCTTTGCCGAGGGCCTTCACCATAGCCCTCGGCAAAGAAATTCCCAGGAAAAATTAAAAAGTAGGTCTTTGCCGAGGGTTTTGAACACAGCCCTCGGTAAAGAAATTCCGAGACAAAAATAAAAACGTAGGTCTTTGCCGAGGGCCTTCGATATAGCTCTCGGCAAAGAAATTCCGAGAAAAAAAAAGAAAATAGGTCTTTGCCGAGGGCCCTGCGGTATAGCTCTCGGCAAATAAATTCCAAAAAAAAGCTCTTTGCCGATGGCCTGTATGTCAGCCCTCGGCAAAGACACCGTGGAAAATAACCGCGAACCTAACGACTACTTTACTTTGCCGAGGGCCGCCGTTAGCCCTCGGCAAATACTATGCCGAGTGCCCGATAAAAGGCCCTCGGCAAAGAGTCCTTCGCCGACGTTTTTTTTCCCGAGGGTTCTTCACCGAGGGCTGCCCTCGGCAAATCCTTCGCCGACGGCTGAAGAGCCTTTGCCGAGGGCTTCAGGCCCTCGGCAAAGACCCTGCGTCCAGTAGTGTATTGTTATAAAATATATATTGGCCGAGAGGACGAACAGAAAAACAGTCTGTGTTGAGCTTGCACGCCATATGCATGTGGTCTTTATGATCAATCGCGTTCTCAACAGATCCGTGCGTGCTGCAGCTACACTTTTGTGTTAGAATCTATGATTTGTTACCTTGTATTCAGCTTCCTTGTGTATTGTTGATCTTGGGTATGTGTAGATTAGGAAGTAGAGCACTGATTGTAATCTTCCTTTTCTCTTCTTCTTGTAATCCAAGACACCCTGTTGTACTGCAACGCGGGGGGCTCTTCCCGCCCTATAAACACGAAGCCGTGAACCCCAACGGGTATCACGTTCAACGAATTTCCACATTTTGCATGGCATGTTACTGGTACGTGTTCTTGTGTTCAACAACTGGACTGCACAGCTATAGCGGCTCAGTCTGCTTTTGTGTTCTCGTGGTTACCAAAACCACTGTGGCAATGTGCAGCTACACATAGTGCTCTAGTAATGTCCTGGCCCCTCACTTCGCTTTTGCCCTCCCATCATCACCACATAGTACTCTAGTGCCGTCTTTGTAGTTTTGTGAAGTAGCACGTAGTATGCAAAAACTTTTAGTCGCCGTTTGCAACCGAGGATTTTTTTTTTCTGTTTGTGGGATTTTTCGTTGAAACTGAGATGATTTGTATGAAATTCCTATAAAATTTCCAGGTTCCAAACAAACCCTTAACTTATAGATGCATGCCTAGAGAACTTCAATTCTAGATAACATAAACAAATATATATATATAGCAACATTTTTTTTGACCAAGAGGAATAAAAAGCGAGGAAAGAACACACAAATTAAAGTCAGCCTAAAATAAAAATGCTCAAACAACATATAACACAAGATGATCAATATATGCAGGGAAAATAGGTTCTGCATTTTCTGGACTATACTACTACCCACCCTTGTGAACCTTACGCGAACCAACCTCGATCTAATCTAAAGAATCGAATCTTATCGTCACGCCTGGATGGAACTTAAAGCAATGTCACCAACACATCCTATATGCACGGGGCAGATGCTTGCCTATGGCTGCTACATTTCACATGGCTCATACAACATGCAACCTCTCCTTGAGTCCATGCACCCGCTTTGATTTCTGAATTAGTACTAGTTAACCTTAGTTTTAAAAATATAATTTTATATTTTTTTTCTTAAGTTAAAATATCATATATTTAGTTAGTTTTTACAAAAGAAATTAGTAATGTTTATATTACTATAAGTCAGCGTCACTACATCTATATTATAGAATCTCTTATGAGACATCTATTTAGTGTTGCAAATGTTAATAATATTCTTTATAAAACTGATCTAACTTAAAATAATTTCATTTAGAATAAAACTATAGTACTATTCTATGGTCACTAGGGAGACAGTGTTAAACTCAGCGCAAGATCGGGCATGGTTTGTGCTGAACGTACCACAAGCTTGGAAATCATTTTTGTCACACCTGATGAAACTCCTAGATAACGTGGGTAATGTGGAATCTCGGTTCGGTCCGTTTGGAGGCAGTATTAATCTTGGTGCAAGCTTGGGGAACGGTTTGTGCCAAACGTACCACATGCTTGGAAATTAATTTGGTCACACCCGATGGAACTCCCATGTGACGTGAGTCAACTGGAAGCATGTTTTGATCCGTTTGAAGACAATGTTAAACTCAGCGCAAGATCAAAGAACGATTTGTGCTGAACGAAATAACTACATCTAATGGTTAGTATGGTCAATGACAATTCGAATCTACGACACCGAGTAGTCCCTCTCACTATGCTTTGTAATATATTATTGTTTGTGTTGACGATTAGAAATGGCCCAAAGCATGAGATGATTTTAGACAATGTTCCTGGTGATAATATAGTCAAAAACGTATATTAGGAATATTGCATGGAAGTCCGGAGACGAAAAAGAGGAAGAGAAGGGCGTCCAACCCTGCTCAACCATCCTTGCCGGTCTCCCTAACTGGCCAGGTCGGCTGCCTACACCGCCACGAGCACCTACTGGGCTTCCCGCGCCAGCCCCGAACAAACCGGCCTAGCCAGCCTGTCTGTGCCTGCTCTGCCCAACCAGCCTTGCCGGTTTGGGACCCGGCCAGGCCGGTCCTGCTACTGCTGCTCGGCCAGCCAGCCTCCTGACCCCGATGAAACCGGCTTGGACGGTTTGGGAGCCAACAGGCTTGTTCGCTTGTTCGAATCACAATTGATTACTTTCCAAATTGATATTTTAACGTGCTTTCGTATAGCAAACTTGGAGATTACGATTTTTGACTCATTTTCTATGGGGATAAGACCACCCCTCTCTATATATCTGACGATCACAGCCGATTAATTCAACACTCAATCGTCTTTTTTTTACATCTATTACCCAACTTTTGCCCTTTTCCAACCGTCCTACTGTTCGTTGCATCTCTCCGTGAGATTGATCGGTGTTCTAGGTGGCCTTGCCAACCCTAGAGCAATCTTAGGCGTGCTCCTGCCTGACAGGTCCTCCCGGGAGGCATTCCTAGGGTTTTGCGGCGAAGGACGGGCTCTTGATCGGCCTAATCGATTTCTAGATCGGTTTCGTCATTCCTAGAGTTTGTTTGCTGCGTGTGATAGGTTGATTGCATCCTAGGCATGCTAGCCCTTGCTGGTTTGTGATTTGGGATCTAATCCTATGACAAACACTTTCTGGCGACTCCGCTGGGGAAGGAGATCAATCAAGAGATCAACATGTCTGAAGATCAAGACAAGAATGGAGGTGACCTCACCGATGCGTCCAATGAGGATAACATCATCTTTCCTACTACTGTTGACCAACTCCTAGAGAGGCTTCATGAGGAGTTAGAGGAGAAGAAAGCTACTAATGTGGCGGCTGCACTAGTAGGCTGCTCATTCAAGAGCCGTTCAAGTAAGTTGGTTGAGCAACACAAGCCTAGTGGCAGGACAGTAGATGGGGCGTGCGAGTGGCGCAGCTATGGCGGAGAGGCTAGCGGTGACGAGCTAGTCATACCGTGGGGCAAAAATGACGCCGAGATTAGCGGTGACGACATAGGAGCGTGGCAGCTAATGGAGATCTACATTATCTATGGTGTGGCAACGCGTGGCGCAAGCTCGATGAAGGTTTTGCATTGGTGGAGTTTGCGTGCTTCGAAGATAGCAAGGTGCGCGGATTGATTCAATCGCATGCGACAGTGTGGATCGAAGGGCATCAAGGGCTAAGTTGGAAGGAAGTATAGACACTTGTCTTTACATGCAAATGGAGTAATATGGTTGGTCAGGGATGCAGGAGGCTATGGTGTAAGACATCGGTCGTAGCATTGGAGTGGAAACAGAAGAGGAAGCTAATGTGGCCATTTTCATATGTGTCTCAGATAGTGGTTGTGAAGTTCTCTGTGTCACGTGTGTAGTCAGGTTGAGTATGGTATTGGATTCAGCTAGCTCCTGTGGTGTCTAACAAGGAGCAGACATGCTTCAGGTGTTAGACATGTCAGGGCTAGAGACTAATCTAATTTTACATAATAGAGACGGTGGTGATTAATGAGAAGGTGCACACAGGTGGAGTCATGGAGTATGGAGCTGCAGTTATAGCGGAGTCTTGTTTGAAGTGGGTTTGCGATCAGACTTGTTGGACAGCTCGTGTGGAGCTTTGAAGGCAACTACTCAGTTTACGTACACAGAGGTTTGCGCATGGATGACTTCAACGTGGCGGGCGTATTCGCCAAGGTGGAGTTTGTTGGATATGTGTCAAATACTCGAATATGTGTACAGTTTTGTTACGTTACGACTTGAGTTTTATTAAGGGCTAGGATAAAGTTAGAGTCGTAATATGTATCGTAGAGGTCCATAAATATGAGGCAAGGCCGTGGGATCGCATGGATGCCGGTGTAGCTTCTGTTTTATGGAGGAGCGCCAGTTGTCATGCCTGATGATGTAGGCACATCGCCGGATCTGGTTAAAAAACATCATGCCTGCTTGTGCCGTTCTCGTTTATGCTTACGCGTTCGTCGGTTAGTAGATCCATTTCGGTCGAGATCTACAGCCTATTCGGGAGGCCGTAAACGATCGTGGATTATTTACTGCTGGCTGGTTTGGTGTGAGAGAAAAACACTGTTCCTGGCTGGAAATTTACGATCGTTTACGAGCAAGCGAACAGGCTGCTAACCATGCACTCTAACAAGTAAAGCATTTTAATGAACAGGACCCAGACCTAGTCCACATAAATATCAACCAATAGCCATGAAATACAGACCAATTAATTCTGGTTTGAATCATTTCAGCGAACGGCAGAAACAGGTAGTTCTTGTTTGGATCGTAGCCTGCAAAAAGACATTGACTTGTGACCTGGAGCCATTGCATGCACACATCGGTGCAATGTGGCACGTTTGCCGACACAATTAGAAACGCCAGGCTGGCTCCTAGTGTCCGACACAATTATCCAATTCGGTCAATATCCATAGCCGCCATAAAAAAATATTGATATGATGGTACGTCATGTGGCGGACACATGCACATAGTGGCCATGTACGCTTATCACACATGCATCACAACTGACAACGCAAAGTGCCGGTCACCGTACCATTCAGCAAGATGCATATCAGACTCGTATCCGATGCATGATGCATGATGTGCATGATGGTTGACTTTCGATAGTTTTTGCACCATGAAATACAGATCATTTCCATATGAACGACAGGAACAGGCTAGGCATTGCATGCATACAGCGGTGCATACTTTCGATAGTTTTGGATCCTAGCCGCCATTGCATGCATACAGCGGTGCAGCATGTGTGGTGCACGTTGGTGGCGGACAGTTATTATTACCCATGCATATATACATATCTCACAACAATTCACCAATAGGGCAGACTCGGATCTGATGGCCATTCTAATAGTATTGGCCATCTTGCCGGGTGCCGCCACCTCTTCTATAATCACCAGAGCAACAAACGCTAATGGCAGCCACAGCGACCTCGCTGCACTGCTGGCTTTCAAAGGCGAGCTCGCTGATCCCACAGGCGTCCTTGCCAGGAGCTGGACAACCAACGTATCCCTCTGTCGATGGCTTGAGTCTCGTGCAGCCGCCGCCGGCAGCGCGTCACGGCACTGTCGCTGCCGGATGTTCCCCTACAGGGGGAGCTCAGCCCACACCCCGGTAATCTTTCGTTCCTCTCCATGCTCAACCTCACAAACACCAGCCTCGCTGGCTCCGTTCCTCCCGAAATTGGTATGTTACATCGACTTAAGGTTCTGTATCTTTCTGCAAATGGCCTCAGAGGCCCTATTCCAAGTGCCATAGGAAACCTAACGAGGCTTGAGGATCTTAACCTCGGTTGCAATAACCTGTCTGGGGACATCCCCCCAGGACTACTGCAGAATATGCATAGCCTTGAGAAATTTTCTCTTAACAAGAATGAGATAATTGGCCACATACCACCAAGCCTATTCAATAATACGCAAACTCTAAGGTGGCTCGGCTTGATGAACAACAGCTTATCAGGTCCCGTACGACACAATCTAGGTTCCTTGTCCAAGCTGGAACTCTTGTACCTGGGGTTCAACGACCTATCCGGTATAGTGCCCCCAACAATCTACAGCATGTCAAGGATGCAGTCGCTTTATCTCGCACACAACAACTTTTCAGGTCCCATTCCCAACAATCATAGTTTTAGCCTTCTTCTACTGCAGGTCTTTGATCTCTCAGAGAACAACTTTGTGGGTCCGGTTCCATCAGGACTTGCAGCATGCAAAAACTTAGAAATTCTCACTTTGGCAGAAAATCATTTTGTGGACGTCGTTCCAACATGGTTGGCTCAACTACCACGTCTCACCGAACTTTCCTTGGCAAGAAATAACATTTTTGGCTCTATCCCAGCTGTTCTTAGCAATCTCACCCATCTTACTGGACTATATCTCGGAACCAATAACCTAACAGGTCCCATTCCATTTTTTCTTGGGAATTTTTCGGAATTATCTCAACTACTTCTGCAGAAAAATCAATTCTCCGGCTCAATACCACCAACACTTGGGAACATCCCAGCTCTGAACAAGCTTGAACTTGGATGGAATAATTTAGATGGGAATCTTAACTTCTTGTCTACCCTTTCTAACTGTAGGAATCTCCAGGTCCTCGACCTGGCCTTTAATTCGTTCAAAGCGGGGCTCCCAGATCATATCGGGAACCTATCAACAGAGTTACTTTGGTTTAATGTAGGTTATAACAAGTTAACAGGTAGGCTTCCATCAACACTGTCAAACCTAAGCCATCTTCAAGTGTTAGATCTTTTTAACAACCTATTCACAGGGGATATCCCAAATTCTATCACAATGATGCAAGACCTCATCTTACTTGGCGTCGATGACAATGACTTATCCGACAAAAATTGGCATGCTGAGGAGCTTACAACAGTTGTATCTTCTAGGAAACAAATTCTTTGGCTCAATACCCGAAAACATTGGCAACATTAGTGTGCTAGAACAAATAAGCTTATCCAGTAACCAATTAAATTCTTCTATACCAGCAAGCTTCTGCCACATGGATAAACTCATTTATTTAGATCTTTCTAACAATTTCTTTGTGGGTCCACTTCCAAGTGATGTTGGTGGGCTAAAACAAGTGTATTTCATTGACCTCTCTTGCAACTATTTCCATGGAACCATCCCAGAATCTTTTGGAGAAATTATAATGCTCAACTTCCTAAATCTATCACATAACTCATTTGATGGGCAATTCCCAGATTCATTTCAAAAGCTTACTAGCTTAGCATATTTGGATCTCTCCTTCAATAATATCTCTGGTACCATTCCCATGTTCCTTGCCAATTTCACGGCCTTGACATCCTTGAACCTCTCCTTCAATAAGCTAGAAGGGAAGATACCAGAGGGAGGTATTTTTTCAAACATCACGTCGGAATCTTTGAATGGAAATGCTGGGCTATGTGGATCTCCCCGTCTTGGATTTTCTCCTTGTCTTGAGGACTCTCACTCAAATAAAAGAGACCTTCTAATCATCCTTCTTCCAGTTGTCACTGCTGCATTTGTCGCCATTGTTCTTTGTGTCTACCTAATGATTAGAAGGAAAGCTAAGAGCAAGGGGGATGACGAAGCTACTTTCATTGATCCAGGCAATGCTGTAAGACAAATATTAGTTACCTACCATGAGCTCATTTCTGCCACTGATAACTTTAGCAATAACAACCTTCTAGGAACTGGAAGTCTTGCAAAAGTTTTCAAATGCCAACTGAGCAACGGTTTGGTTGTTGCAATAAAAGTTCTAGACATGTGACTAGAACAGGCCATTAGAAGCTTTGATGCCGAGTGCCATGTGCTTCGCATGGCTCGACACCGCAACCTGATCAGAATACTGAGCACATGCTCCAACCTGGTCTTCAGAGCACTCGTGCTCCAGTACATGCCCAATGGCAGCTTAGACAAGCTCCTACACTCTGAAGGTACATCAAGTAGCTTGGGATTCCTGAAGAGGTTGGAGATCATGCTAGATGTGTCAATTGCGATGGAGTATCTGCACCATCAGCATTTCCAGGTTGTCCTGCATATGTGTGTGTGTGTGTGTGTGTGTACACACACACACACACACACACATATGCAAGGCAGCATCGGTGCAGACGTGCCCTGTGTCACGCAACGTACGTGCGCTAGTCATCAGCTTCTTCGTGTTTAAATCTGCTTCGTTCAGAAGAAAAGATTCTTCGCCATGTTTGAAAGCGAATGAAAAGCACATTTCCGGTACGCTATGTGTGCCTTCTTCTCTGGTGCTCTGCTGAGTTCGAAGGCTACACGGTGCGTAGCTTTCTGGGAAGTATATTTATATGCAAGGGTGAAGGGTCCCGTTGGAGTGTGACCAACTGCAGCACGTGCGGACGAAATAGAGTGTACGCGAACCACACACCATCGCTATATTGATCATTATTTTGAAAGAGAAGGAAAACTCCAATTTACCGATCGTTTGTTCAAAATTTTCGTGCGTATTAGGTCACAACCCACACGGAAATGGTAAAGGAAAGCTCAACAAAAAAAGGTAACAAAAGATATGGAAGTGGATAAAACAATTTCGTGCTACTCCTATTAAAAATTACCGGTGGTAAATTCCTATTTTCCTTCACTATCCTACCCAATCTCATGCATGGCCACTACAACATGAGGTCCTAATAACCCCTTATATATATATATATATATATATATATATATATATATATATATATATATATATATATATATATATATATATATATATATATATATATATATATATATATATATATATATATATATATATATATATATATCACTAGTACAGAAACAAGTTGTACTCTCGGTTGGAAAACCCCTTCATGTCCCAGTTTTCCAACCGGGAGCACAAATCCGGAACTAAAGGGCCCCTCCTTTAGTCTCAGTTTCTCGCCTGGAACTAAAGGTCCCGGTTGGTAATACCAACCGGGGCTAAAGAGGCTTCCCGGCTTGGCCACGTGGGCCGGCCCTTTAGTCCCGGTTGGTATTACCAACCGGGACTAAATGTTTTTTTTCTTTTTTTTTTGTTTCTATTTTCAATTGATGATTCGTTTTGGTTTTCGAATAGGTTTTCGAATACGCATTCTACGCTGCTAATAATATACGTATTCTACACGTTTATAATGTTCGAACATTTTGTACAAACTAAAGTATGAAACTAACGTATATATTACATGCATATACATATATTGTACGTTATTTTATGTACATATAATATGTGTATATATATATATATATTACAAATAAAGCTTGCATTGTATATTCTATCATATTCTTGGATAACAAATTCACTCCATCTGGTTTAGCTTCCATGTTTCGTTCATGTCATTGTAGAACTCGCAGGCGGGGTTTAAGACCTGGTCATTAAGAAATCCTGCTATGGTCTCTTGAATTGCTTTTAGTTGGTCATGTCGTATGACTTTTTCCTTCAACCATAGAGTCTTCAATAAAAGTTAAAGGAAAAGTATTAATATATATATATATATATATATATATATGTGTGTGTGTTGGTCACGTGATTACTTATATATATGAGCAATAAAAAAATTATGAATATATGAATATATTTATATAATGTACTTTGAGGATCTCTTCAGGAGTTCTTTTTGAGTACGCCATGATGAACTTGCAAACATATTGCAAGTTCATCATGGCGTACTCAAAAAGAACTCCTGAAGAGATCCTCAAAGTACATTATATAAATATATTCATATATTCACAATTTCTTTTATTGCTCATATATATATATATATATATATATATATATATATATAAATGTAGCTAGTACTTACTTTGTGTGCGATTACATCCAGTGGCGCTTTGCAATGTTTCATGTGGTGTTTCTCAATGAAACTTTTCCAAACACTGCGCCCAATAAAATAAAAAATTAATTTGGCATTTAATAATTGTTGCAGTTAAGAGATCGGGGTATATATAGTTGCTAGAGAGACCAAATTACCCTTGGATAATATCTATCATGCCGTGGTACTCTGTTTGCTCTTTTTAACGAGTCTAAGATGCTCAACCGACTATTGACCATATCGATGACCATCAATATCCAATGATTGATGCATATGTTTTTATACACAAATATGATCGACATTAACTAGAGTCAACATATATATATATGGGAGATAGCTTAGCTAGTAAGCAAATAATTGAACAAATGTCCATATGATCGATATTAATTATTTAACACTCACTTGAAGTTGTAGGGAAAGAGTATGTCCTGGTTTTGTTGGTTCACTAAGAACCTCATGAGATTTTTCTCGAGTTCAGCTTTCCATTCAGGCGGGGGATTAGGGTGTTTGAATAAGACATTTGGATCAACGAAACCAACATCATTATCCTTTCTCTTTCTGAGTTCTGTCATCTCATATCTGCATATATAAAAATATAGTGTGAGGATATATAATTTATATATATACATGTAGCTTTATATATACACACTTTAATAGTAGAAAATAATCACACTTACGTCATCTACACTTTTGTCATCCTTTTCTTGCTTATTTTCGAGAGCCAGGTATTGACTCCCGTCATCTACATCCTGCTGGTCACCATCGGCAAATTGAGTGCCGGTGTTGATAATATCCATCATTTCTTCATCCATGTTGTCTCTCGGGGCAACCATCTAGCTTTTACACCACTAAATATATCTATAAAAAATTAAAACCATATATCTATAAAATGGATCGAGTCATGTGCTTAAAATTAATTAAATAACTACACAAGAAATTCAAGTCTCCAAAGCATAACTTTGATTTCTTATTTTCTAGAAATATTTATTGGCTAGTGATATATATAACAAATTTATATATATAACAATATAAATTTAAAACTCTCTAATATGTATAACAAATATATATATATAACAATACAAATTTATAACTCTCTAATATGTATGTATAACAAATTTATATATATAACACTATAAATTTATAACTCCAATATATATGTATAACAAATTTAGCTATATAACAATACAAATTTATAACTCTCTAATATAGATGTATAACAAATTTATATATATAAAAATACAAATTTATAACTCTCTAATATATATATATATATAACAAATTTATATATATAACAATACAAATTTATAACTCTCTAATATATATATATAACAAATTTATATATATATAAAAAATTATATATATCAATACACAGTACGTTGGGGCCGACGGCGTTGGTGGCGCGTGGGGCGGCCGGCGTTGGGGCGGCCGACGTTGGGGTTCCAGTCGAGGCCGTGCGCCTCCCGCGCGTGCTCGCGGAGGAGGCGCACGGGGTTCTGCGGTGGCGGGAGCCGCGTGGCGTCGAAGAGGCGCACGGAGCCGTCCCCAGAGGCGGCGGCACAGAGGGAGTCGTGGGACTCGGACCACGCGTAGTCGAAGAGCGCGTCGGAGGTCGAGAAGGAGAAGATCGGCGCCGGGTCCGACGGAGGCGAGGTCAAGGACGATGAGGTGGCCACAGGCGACGGTGACAAGGGTGGCGGCGGCAATGGCGATGGGCGACAAAGACGAAGAGTGAGGAGAAAGAAAAACGGCCACCTTATATAAGGGAGGGACCTTTAGTCCCGGCTCTAGTAAACGCCCGGGACGAAAAGACCTTTAGTCCCGGCTGGTATTACGAGCCAGGACTAAAGGTGTATTTTGGCAGGCCGCAAAAAATGTAGCCTAGCTTTAGTCCCGGGTGGTAGATCTACCCGGGACTAAAGTTGGGCTGCAGTTTCACTTCCCGCCTATTTCAAGCTACATTTGTTTATTTATATATTTCTTTCTATAAAATATTAAAGTCTTGTTAATTGCACAGTAAATTAAATACAAGGCATAAAATTATTTTAAAAGAATATGGATTTACTTTTGCTTTATTGCACATAGGAAAATTGTGTGACCTAAAGTTTTTTTGTTTTTTCTTATAAATATTGAAACATAATGTCATTAATAATTACTATTTCGTTAATGCAAAAATTTAGTGTTTAATTTAAATCATTAAAACTTTTATTTTTGATTGGAAATTTGTTTTCACATCATTTTAACGTAAATCTTTTCATTTTTTCATCACTCATTGTCCAAAAGCGACATGGAAATCCCACCATCAAACACAAATTTAATCTGAACATAGAAAAAAAGGAAACACCTAATAAACATCTCTGAATTCACAATTATTACATAATACGTCTAATACACACTATTAAACATTACTATATATATCAAGCGGGCACAGTAGTGAACTTCTTCTTAACATATATCCCTTGATTATGATCGCGCCATAACCATGGAGTGTCCTCATCATTTAGCTGGATGCTTGGGTCTTTGTTCACTGTGAAGGGTGGAATTCGATCATCGTTTTCATAATCTTCTGATATGTCTGACTTGTCTTCAATTCCGACGATGTTCCTTTTCCCTGAAAGAACTATGTGGCGCTTTGGCTCATTGATTGGGTCGTTGTTGTTTTTCCCTCTCTTCGGTTTTGTAGACATGTCCTTGATATAGAACATCTGATTCACATCCTTGGCAAGGACGAACGGTTCATCTTTGTACCCAATATTGTTGAGGTCCACGGTTGACATTCCATACTAGTTGTTGACTGCTACCCTGCCTCCAGTCGCCTTTACCCATTGGCACTTAAACAAAGGTACCTTAAAAGTAGGTGCATATTTTAGTTCCCATATCTCCTCTATGCGGCCATAATATGTTTGCTTATTTCCATTAGGGTCGGTGGCATCTATGCGAACACCACTGTTTTGGTTAGTGCTCCTTTTATCTTGGGCTACTGTGTAAAATGTATTCCCATTTATCTCATACCCTTTGTATGTGAGGATATGCCACGATGGCTGCCTAGCCAACAAATACAGTTGCTCATCAATACTCTCATCACCCTGACATTCTTTTCGCAACCAATCACTGAAAGTTTCCATGTGCTGACGCATAATCCAAGCTTCGGACTTCCCTGGAAACTCGGATTGGAGCAACTCTTTATGTGTCTCGATATATGGATCCACCAAGGAGAAGTTTTGTAGAACTGTGTAGTGTGCTTTATTAAAATAATTATCTTGCATACCAATATATGGTTTCTTCCCTAGTATCCCCTTTTCACTTAGTCTTCCCTCGTGTCACGATTCAGGAACACCAATCGGGTCAAGGTTGGGAATAAAGTCAACACAAAACTCAATGACCTCCTCTGTTTCATAGCCCTTGGCGATGCTTCCTTCTGGCCGAGCACGGTTGTGAACATATTTCTTTAGGATTCCCATGAATCTCTCAAAGGGGAACATGTTGTGCAGGAACACAGGACCGAGAATTCTAATCTCCTTGACCAGGTGAACTAGGAGGTGTGTGATGATATTAAAGAAGGAAGGCATGAACACCAACTCAAAGCTGACAAGACATTGAACCACATCATTCTGTAGTTTAGCTAGATCCATTGGATCAATTACCTTATGAGAAATTGCACTGAGGAATGCACATAGCTTCACGGTGGCTAGACGTACATTTGGAGGTAGAATTCCTCTTAATGCAACTGAAAGCAATTGCGTCATGAGCACATGGCAGTCATGGGACTTTAAGTTTAGGAATTTCTTCTCTGGCACATTTATTATACCCTTTATATTCGAGGAAAATCCAAATGGTACCTTGATGCTTGCTAGGCATTCAAACATGCTTTCCTTCTCTTCTTTGCTAAGAGTGTAGCTGGCAAGGCTTAAGTAATGGCGTCCATCATCTGTCTTCTTTGGATGAAGGTTGTCTCGTTCTTTCAAACACCGTAGGTCCTGTCGTGCTTCAAGTGTGTCCTTAGGCTTCCCATACACACCCATGAAGCCTAGCAGGTTTACACAAAGATTCTTCGTCAGGTGCATCACATCGATCGCGCTACGGACCTCTAGGACTTGCCAATAGGGTAGCTCCCAAAATATAGACTTCTTCCACATGGGCGCGTGACCGTTGGTGTCGTTCGGAACAGGTTTGCTGCCATGTGCCTTTCCAAATACTACTTTCACATCCTTGACCATATTGAGTACATCCTCACCAGTTCGGTTGCTCGGCTTGGTCTGGTGGTATGCCTTACCTTTAAAATACTTGCCTTTCTTTCTTAGGGGTGATTCGCAGGAAGAAATCGACGATGGCCAAGGTACACGACCTTTCGACATTTTTTCAAGAATATACCTTTAATGTCATCGAAATAGTGCATGCATGCATTATATCCCTTGTTTGATTGTCCTGAAAAATTACTTAGAGTAGGCCAATCATTGATTGTTATGAACAACAATGCTCGTAGGTCAAAGTGCTCCTACTTGTGCTCATCCCACACATGTACACCTGGTTTGTTCCACAAAAGTAGAAGTTCTTCAACTAGTGGCCTCAGGTACACATCGATGTCGTTGTCAGGTTGCCTTGGGCCTTGGATGAGCACTGGCATCATAATAAACTTACGCTTCATGCATAACCAGGGAGGAAGGTTTTAGATACATAGAGTAACAGGCCAAGTGCTATGACTACTGCTCTGCTCCCTGAAAGGATTCATACCATCCGTACTTAAAGCAAACCTTAAGTTTCTTGCATCATTTGCAAACTCTAGGAATTCTCTATCGATTGCTCTCCACTGGGACCCATCAGCAGGGTGTCTCAACATATTGTCTACCTTATGGACTTCTTTGTGCCATCACAACAACTTTGCATGGTCTTTGTTTCTAAACATATGTTTTAAGCGTGGTATTATAGGAGCATACCACATAATCTTGGCAGGGATTTTCTTCGTGGGACGTTCACCCTCAACATCACCAGGGTTATCTCGCCTGATCTTATACCGCGATGCAAGACATACCGGGCATGCATCTAACTTCTCGTACTCCTCGCCACGGTAGAGGATGTAGTCATTAGGACATGCATGTATCTTTTGGATTTCTAATCCCAAAGGGCAGACTACCTGTTTTGCTTCGTACGTAGTGGTGGGCAATTTGTTATCCTTCGGAAGCATCTTCTTTTGGATTTTTAGTAACTGCCCAAATCCCTTGTCAGATACACCATTCTTTGCCTTCCATTGCAGCAATTCCAGTGTGGTACCCAACTTTTTCTGCCCCGCATCACAAGTTGGGTATAGCAATTTCTTGTGATCCTCTAGCATGCACTCGAACTTGATCTTCTCCTTTTCACTTTTGCATTCTCTTTGTGCGTCACGAATGGCCTGACCAAGATCATCAGCGGGCTCATCTTCTGCCCCTACCTCTTCTTCAGCTTCCCCCATTGCAGTATCATTGAAGGCACCATATTCAGCAATAATGTCATCATCGTCCCATTGTTCTTCTTCACCTTCTTCCATTACAACCCCGGTTTCTCTATGCTTCGTCCAACAAATATAGTTTGGCATGAAACTCGACTTCAACAAGTGTGAATGAGGACTCCTTGAGCAAGCATATTTCTTCAAATTCTTATATATGGCACACGGGCAGCACATGAAACCATCGCGTTTGTTTGCCTCGGCCACACGTAAGAAAGAATGCACGCCCTCAATGAACTCTTGGGAGCGGCGATCAGCATTGTATATCCAATGCCGGCTCATCTGCATTACATGACATACATACCATATTAAAACCTAGAACATAATTAGTTAATTATACGACATGCATGCCACCACACAAGGTATTAATTTATGAAAGTCTCGCTACAATGTAGACAATCCCAACTACCACTAAAAAAACTAAAGCTAAAATGCACTTCAGCAACATAAGGATTTCACGACCAATTCCAACTAAAATAGACAGATCATGCGTTTGTTCAACATCTATGGGCTTCTTCCGCAGGATCACTGCCTCATCAGCCGCCGTAGCCGCCTATGCAAGAGAGTTTTGCATGTGTTCAACATACTCTTCCTCCTAGTACCAGCCTGAACATCCAGTGCCATCCCACTGAAATTAAAACAAAAAATTAGAACTTTAATCACAATCATCATGAAAATAAGTATAAATTAATCATAATCATCAAATACGACAAAATAACTCACATTGCGATCCGAACACTGGTAGAAGATACGGCCCTTGTTGGGACACTCCTTCCTCACCCGGTACTCCATCACAATTTTCTCCTCACACTTGCCGCATGCAATGAGAGTGAGGTCCGGCCTCAGTCGCTTTGGAACCCTATGAGAGGCCGAGGACCCGGAAGCAGTTGCCATCTACTCTCTATACTCATTTTTAATATAATATAAATTTCTCATTTTATAAACAAATAAAATTAAAAAAACTCTAAAATTCTCTATATCTCTAAACCATAAAGTGTGCTATGCATGCTAGAAATGAAAGCTGAATACTAGTTTTGAATAACTACTTTAACATTCCTTCATCCAAATATGCAAACTTTAAAGTGATTTTGAGCTTAAATGGCTTACAAATAAAAAAATCCACCATAAAAAACCACATATATCTAGTCCACAAAATGAGATATGCTACTGATGAAACATGAGAGTATAAAGTTGATAACCTTTAGAACCGAAGAATCGATGGAGGAATCGAAGAAATCTTGTGATTATCGGCGATGAGGAAGAAGAGAGGCCGGCGATGAAGCAAGAACACTGAGCTCGAAGTGGCTCGGGCTCGGGGAGGAAGAATGGGTATATAGGAGGGGACCTTTAGTCCCGGTTGGAGACAGCAACCGGGACTAAAGGTCCATTTCTAGTCCCGGACGGAGCCTCCAGCCGGGAGTAGACTTTTACTCCCGGTTGGAGGGACCAACCGGGAGTAAAAGTTAACCTTTAGTCCCGGTTGGTAGCTCCAACCGGGACTAAAGGTCCCCTGCAGCAAAAGCCTGCCGCAGTAGCCGTTGGGCAGGGACCTTTAGTCCCGGTTGGAGCTGCCAACTGGGACTAAAGGTTTCTCTAGTCCCGGGCGCGAAAAATACCGGGACTAAAGCCAAATTTCGAAGTGGATCAAAAGTCGTTTCTCTACTAGTGTGTATATATATATATACACTGTTTGAAAATCAGGCAAATTTTGTACCAGTTTAATACAGAAAAACATAAACAATATGTTGGTGACATAACAAAAAGGTGTGTGTGAGATATAGTCGCAAACGTGACAGCTAACATGATACTAGTCATGGATTCGACCATAGAGAATAGAAGAAAACATCGAGTCTTTGCAGTAGCACATCCAACGGCACCAGAGCCAGTTACGCTTGTCAACAAAGTGCCTGTTGTTGTAAGCATCCTACTTGGTGTAGTGAGAACTCAAGGCGAAGTAGAGGAAGTCGTGGATCGTTGTCGTCGTTGGAAGCCGTAGGCTGAGTAGTCACATCGCTTGCGCACTCTCCCCAAAAACGTGATTGCCGGCCTTCACCCGAGCAGATGAACACGAAGATGGCTTTGGTTTCAAAGGCCTGCTCTCCCCATATTCCTGTGCGTGCAGGAACCAGAATGAGGAAAGCCGTGGTTACAGCAGAAACAGTGTGGATAAGTGTTTGCGCAAGAAGACTGGACTAAATTCCAAGATAAGTCTCTTATCTTGCACACTCCTGGAGAAGACCAGAAGTCGCTAAGAACCGAAACCGATCAACCATCGGGGCCAGGTGCGCCGAAGACTAAAAGACGAAAGCAGAAGAGATGCTTACGGAGGAAACTCCTGCCATCACGAGCAGAAACTTCCGAAACTTCTGTAACTCCTGTCGTCAAACGACTTATGTGGCAAAACCAACCGCGACCCGCACCACATCGTGTCATGACAGGCTCGGCTCGGCGGTGACATGCACGCATGTGGCACACCTTCATCCTCTCTCAACTTCTCAATATAGGCACATGCAGTCCACCCATATAAGGTTTTCGGGAAGCGCTTTTTGTGCGACTGCTCCGTCCAAGTCATGCGGCGCTATGTCCCACCATGTTCATCGTCAGCTGCTCCGAGATCTTCCTCCATCACTGATCGATGACTTCATACCTATTGACGATGATTTCATCAACATTTTGGATAGTCAAAAACGTCACGAATGATTTTAGTTCAAATAACTTGGTTCCACATGTCCATGCTCTCTATTTAAATGTAGTTACAAAATGGAAGAAACCAATTCAGGGAGCCCAACTTGGGTGGTCGGCCAACCCCCCCAAGTATGGCCAGTTGATCATCAAAATACATCATTATGATGGGCAATGCTTCTAGAAGCTATGTGCAAAATATGAGCATGATTGTGAAGTGGTCAGGACGACGGGGGGCCTTGCACGACGTTCAGGACGCACCTGACCATGATGCGGTCATTGCTGTTGCGCAGCAGCATTCAGAAGAGGCAGGATTTTTGTATCAAGTTGTGTCAACCCCAGCCTGCTAAAGGTGACTTTCACCGATGGGGCGGCAGAGGCATTTGCCATGGTGGAAGATTATATTGGAGCTCGATCGGAGGGGATCTTGAACAAATTGAAAGTATATAAACACACACACCTGAGCACCTGGACGTCTTAAATAAATTATCAATACGCATAGAAATTAGGTAACGTGTGGTGAACTAGGGCTTGGATGCCGACAGGAATCCGAACTATGACTAGGAGTCCAAGACTGGTAAAGCTGAAAAAAATACTTGGATTCGGTTTCTCCCCAAATGTCCCCCAGAATCACTCCGTGAACCATTGGACTTGCAGGCTTTCTTCACTGGATATCATATCCAATCTCCTATACCGCCTAAAAAGTAGTATTTTAGGAGATGGATGTGCTGCCACAAATCTCCCATCTCATCTCCTATACCTACAATTAAGAGATTTCCTAAAAGAAGCATCATCTCTCCTTTAAATAACAGTGACAACCCCTCTCCCGTATCCCTAAAGAAATATAGGAGACAAGTTTTAGGTAATCTGCTGCAGCAAATCTCCTACCTCATCTCCTATACCTATAATTTTTAAATGATCTCCTAAAAGAAGCATCATCTCTCCTATAAATAAAGGTGACAACCCCTCTCCCCTATCCCTAAATAAATATAGAAGATAAGTTTTAGGTAATCTGCTGCAGCAGTACTCTCGTATATCCTAAATTTATTTTAGGGTACTCTCTTAATGCAACTTATAGGAGATGCAATATAAGAGATTTGGTGGAGATGCTCTAAGGGCATGTTTGGAACATAGGAAAAAATTCTATTCTTGTGCTTTTCCTATAAAATTAAACTGATTTTTGAGAAATTCCTGTATGATTTTTGTGAAAGTTTTGCATTTCAAACAAACCATGATGCTCTAAGGGCATGCTTGGGGATTCATACATGACGACTCAAGAGACTGGATATATATTTTATCAATGATTATCAAAATTGTGTTTTGAAAACAATGCATCTATAACCGTGACATTACAGTTCTACTACAAGCATTAGGTATTTATCATGCCTTTCATAAACTACTTCCTCTATCAAAAAAGAATGCAATTCTATATTTTGATTGAGTCAAACTTTCTTAAGTTTAACTAATTTTACAAGAAAATATTATCAACATTTATGATTTCAAATAGGTATACAGTTAAAATATATTCCATGATTAATCTAACTATACTTATTAGGTATATCCTAAATGTTAGTATTTGTTCATATATATTTATATTTGGTTAATTATAAAATTGTTTGACTCCTAGTAAAATGGGAATTGCATTCTTTTTGAATAAGGGAGTATGTTCGTTCCAAATTATATTGTTCACTTTAGTTTTCTAACTTCAACTAAGTTTTTAGAAGACCATATAAGCATACACAAATTGAAATAAATACACTATCAAGACATATTCCATACAAAATTTGATAAAAAAAATTGGTCTTCCATACAAATTTAATAAAATTAACTTGCTATTCTTCTTCAATATCTTTTAGTGTGGCATATCTTTAACACTAAGGCTCCCTAGATCTTTAAAAGTTCCATGATACACATTTGTTAGTTTTTCTTGCTTTTGGTTATAGTACAAACGAATAGATGTATCCCTAAAGAGAAGTATTCCCTAAAGATCCGAAATAGTTGTTTCCACAAAATCTACCAGATGCGCTCTTCCCATTGGGCCGTCATCGCCCTTCATCTCCTCCCTCCCACTCGGCCCCTTAGGTTTGCCTTGTGCCATCATCCCCTACTCGCCTAGGGCTGGTGGTGAGGCATGCCAGCATATATATACCACCTCAACCAGAGGTAGTTGTGGCAACCACACACGGACAACATGCACAGTAGGAAGAGGGGGGGGGGGGGGGGGGTTGACTCACTGGACGTGTTTGTACAATAAGTAACGGTGGCTAACGGATTTCTTATCTTATTCATATCCATCCCTCTAACCAAACAAAAAAAGATCAAATATTTCCATCACTAACCAAACACAAACATAGAATTATCACATGCTAATAAAAACATAAATGGTTCATCCCATTCTATCTCACTTTACAATAAAATTGACCCCTAAGAAACTTGAATGACCAAACCAAACGGACACAAACTCAGATGGCACTTGATTGGAACATGGTGAAAAGAGACCAAAATCCCTAACCCACTACCAGACTCCTTGAGTTTGCCGAGTGCCCGTAACACTCGGCAAAAGACAGAAAACACTCGGCAAATGGTTCGCCGAGTGTAACACTCGGCGAATAGCACTCGCCATAAACAGTGCCGGCAAAACCAACTTTGCCGAGTGCCATTTATCGGGCACTCGGCAAACTTTTTGCCGTGTGCTGTTTGGCTCTTGGCGAAAAAAAATTAGTTTGCCGAGTGTTTTTCAAAATATACTCGGCAAACCTATTTTCCAAAGAAAAAAAATAATTATCTGGACAGCAAGGAAATCAGCCCCTGTGGATGCAAACCAATAATCATTCAGTAGTTTGAAGCACACCAGTACTAGAAATTTACACATGCAAATTGCAATCCATCTCTACAGTGCTGGGAGGCTCGACGGCTTGCTGCTGAGGGGCAGGAGGCGACGAAGAAACGACGGATGCGCAAGCGCTGGGGAGGCACGACTAGCTGTTGAGGGACGAGGCGACGAAGCAGCCGACGGAGGCGCAAGCCATGGCCCCAAGCTGCCAGCGGCCACGGCGCCCGGCCCTTGCTTCCTCGACGACGCGGAGGCATCGGTGGCTCTGGCACCAAGCCACGCGGAGCTCGCTCCCATGGCCCATGGAGCCGCGCCTGGCGGAGCTCGCTCCCGCAGTTGCCCTCGCTCCCGCGGCCGGTGGAGCCGCGGCTGGCAGAGCCCGGGCCTTCCCCTCCGGCAGCGGCCTCCGTCGAGGCGGCCGTGCTGAGCGGGACCGGAGCGCCGCGAGGGTGAGAGGCAGCTCCACCGCGCCACGCCACGCCGCCATGACGCGCTCGCAACGCCGGGCCACCGTGCCCTCCACAGGAGCCACAGCCGTGATCCCCCATCCCGCTGCTCCCTGGAAGACCGCGCCGCCGTCTGTGAACGCGCGCGCGCGGGCTCTGCACCTGCCTCGTCTCCCGCACAATGGAAAATATCAGCGCAGCACGCCAGCACCTGTTGTGCTTCTTCACTGCCAGCAACCGTTGGATACTTGATCCATCACGCGGATCGCTGACCTGGACGCATCACACGGTTCCATCCCTTGCCCACAGCGCAACACCTTTTGTGCTTCTTCACTGCGGCTGACATCCAGGCCCCACCATTCCATCCCTTGCCCACAGCGCAGCACCGAAGGGGTGGGGACGGGAGTGCTGGACGCGGGCAGATATTTTTGTTGTTTGCCGAGTGTCCAGATGGGGCACTAGGCAAAGTTTTTTTTTAATTTTTTTTCTTCTCCTTTTTTCAGAAAAAAAAAATTATTTTTATTTTCCGAGTTTATTTTTTAACACTCGGCAAACAACCTATTCGCTGAGTGTTTTTGTTTTGACACTCGGCAAAACGCCCTGTTTGCCGAGTTTTTTTTTTTTGCCGAGTGTTTTTAGCACGGCACTCGGCAAAGAACTTGTTTGCCGAGTGCCCGAGTAAATACACTCGGCAAACATAAAAACACTCGGCAAATTTGAAGATTCCGGTAGTGACCCCAAACTTTTAATAAATAGCCTTTAAATCCTCCTCCTAACACTGTAAACCCTGAACAAGGAAAATAAATGACAACCAAAGACTAAAAATTTTTGAGAAAAAAAAAAGATAAACTTCCTTAGAACTTCTGTAGTGCGAGAGATGAAATCACAACGATCGAGACTTCTTGCTTATGCTTCGGCGATCTTGTCTAATATCTCCACCACAATCAAAGGGCAACTTGCCATGAGATGCTTGAATCCATCTGTTTTCATGACAACACCAAGTACATCTCGTCGCGAGGCAACAAATTTGAGGCAGGCGTCTTTGAGACGGGCACAATGGTGCTGCTCTGCTAAAGCAAGCGTGGTGGCAACCGTCTGTGCATCGATGCCATGGCACAAGCTCACCTCGCACATTAGCCTTAGCCTGTCTAGCCCATATCGGTCCGCAGCAACGAGCAAGTGTTGCATGAACATATTTTTGTCATGGACATCGTTGTTACTATCTGATATCGAATCAGTGTATATGAAGTGAAGAAGGTCCTCGAAGATAGAGGGCTCCATGTCTGCAACTTTGATGGGCTCTTCTATGGCCTTCTCCTTCATGGGACCCAAGAGTTCTGATTCAAACACCGCAGACCGTGCAGCAAGAACACATCTGTGGGCATGGAAGATCTGGCCATCTACATCGAACGTCACGTCCGTGTCTTTCCCAGTCTTCAACATGTGCTCCAAGTGCTGGTGCATGTTTGGCTGTGGAAACTCTTCCACGACGACGGATGGTGCTGCTACGTCCTCAGATTGAGACTCGCCTATGATGGTCAAGGCACACCTGACTGTGAAGCAGTCGACGTTGAGGCGCAGCAATGGTTTTAGCTTCGATTTGTCTACGAACTTGCCTAAACCCCAGTAAGAATCTACTGCCTCGAAGGTATGTGATAACATAACGGCGGAGCACCTTGTTAGTTCAGATACTTTGCCGTCTTTCTGCAGTAATTCCAGAGTGTACTTCGTCCTAGTCTTAGCATCCTTTGGTCCGTCGACCAAACACAAGAACGCCGACACGTACTCAGCCTTGTCCTCCTCCTTCCACCCGTCGGGATAGACCCGGATGTTCCAGCCGCGACCGCCCGCGCGGAAGGTTCTGGAGCTGACGAATATGCCCGCGCCCATGCCTTCGAGCAGCGAGAAACTCGTCACCTCGAAACTGTGGACGGCATGGACGCTCGCCGTCACGCACCTCGAGCTCGAGGACGTCGACGTCTCGACGAGTCGGTGCTTGCCCATCGTGGTTGTGGGTCGATCGATTCGGGGCCCTTACTCGTCAGACGATAATGGCGATGAGCAGTTGAGCACAGATCGACGCAGACTGCGCGTGTGCTTTTGTGCCTTCTTCTATATGTATACTAGAGCTTCTTGTTGCGTGCTTATATTTCGGCAGCCGTATCAATCGTTATCAGATTTGATTTGACGTGGTATTCCACCGGTTATATACAGAAGAAACAACAAAGCTAGGCAGCTAGCAACGGATAAACCGGAAACTCGATCGGAACGGAAAGAGTGTTTCTAGGGCGGACGCCTGAGGTGTCGATCGGTTCGGTATGCTCCAGGTCCAGGGGCGAGGGAGACAACAGTTGTAGAAGACACGGACTCCAACCAGAAAAAGAAAAGAGATACCTCTAGCTCGCCTCTTATCTTCATCCAAACTATATATACTCCCTCGTGACCTCTCTGTCATGTATGTAATATATAGGATCTAAGTCATTTTCTGACAAAACAAGTAGTAGTTCTTCCTTAATTAATGTTGATTGCTTTGGGTAACTCTAAGTTTAAAAGAAATCTTAATATATTCTACCAAGAAAAAAAAGATAGAGAAGAGAGGGTCTTGAGGACCTAAACTATCTTGTATTTTAGTAAAAAAATTGGACTCTGAATTCCTTAAATTATAGGACGGAGGGAGTATCAATCGAAACCAACTCCAAAAAATTTGGTAACTCCAACTTCAACTTCGATTTTGTTAACTAGTCCATGAACCCATGTCGCACTAGGACAAAATTTTAGAACACATAGGCATTAATTATTGTTTAATAACCTCTAACTAATAAAAATACTAAAATTAATAAATTGCATGTTTTTTCACTTTCTTAATTTTCTAACACAATAGATACTATGATGTCTTTATCCAGTTTTGATAAATGTATCAATAACTAAACATTAGCTTAAACTATGGTGGATCTTGTTGTAGCCCATATCGATCTAAAATAAATTACTAATACTATATTGCACGTTTTTCACTTTGTTCATTTTCCAAAACAATAGACTCAACAGATACAATGTTGTATCTATCTAGTTATGATCAATGTATCAATTACTAATCTATATGTTTTTCCATCCATATCCATAGTTTTTTCTCTTTGCATGGCACCTCTATGTAACTAGAATATGCATTTAGTTGAAACATTAGCTTAAAAGGGAAAAACTTAAACAATAGTGACTCTTATTGCATCCCATATCTTTTGATGCCATAAATCTAAAATTTTGATTTTCAATATTAATCTTATTAATTACTACAGATTTTTTATTCTCAAACTAAGTTCAAATTCTTATTGTATCTTTATTAACTCTCCTTTTGTACTTTTTAAAATGAAGATTTTAGGTCATAAATTGCACTCAAGTATTACAATGACATAAACAGTCATTCAAAACGTGCACCACATCACTAAAAATCGATGGTGGAGCTTTAGATCTAGAACGGTGCTAACCTAGAGATAATATTAATATTTAAGTCATATAATGATTGTTTACTCTAAAGTAATCCCAAAGGTCAGAAGATGTAGGCACATATGTTCCGCACTACCCTCGCTTCTCAAGATATGTTTAAATTTATTTATCAAGAAACTATATGTGCAGTAATGGTTATACTACCAAAATAGATAACATTTTAGCGACTATAATGATTTAGCGACTGACTGTCCATAGTTGTACAAGCCTTTTAGCGACCTCAATGCAGTCATTGGTTTAAGGTTGTGGTGTAGTGTAAGCCTTATGCCAACCACCTCTATTTTTTTTAGAGGCGGATGCCTAGCCGCCTCTAGTAATGGTATTTGTAGAGGCGGCTAAAAATTCAGCCGCCTCTACATATCTATTTGCAGAAGCGGCTATAAACCCAGTGTCGCCTCTGCAAATACCTTTTACAGAGGCGGTTGTTGTTTCACAGCCGCATCTATTGTTCATTTGAGGCATACCACTAATATGCTCTTCTCATTCCACACACTTGATTCATTCCAAAACATACACAGACACACAGCCAAAAGGAGCACATAGCATACACATAACTACTAGTTAATAGTTGGCATGATAGCCATCTACAAGCTCCAAACATTAATAAGCAATGGTTCTTTCACTTTCTTGTGGATAGGTATTTTGTTGTAATTGATGATGCACAGGAGGTACGCACTCGGGAAACAATCGAGCTAGCACTTGTTGAGAATAATTGTGGAAGTAAAGTAATCGCAACTACTTGTAATGTTGATGTTGCCAAAGTAGCTGGCGAGGTTTACAAGCTAAAACCACCACTAGTAGAGAAACGACCTTTGATCCCACCTCGAAATGTGGCTTTAGTCCCGGTATTTTTCACGCCCGGGACTAGAGAGACCTTTAGTCCCGGTTTGTAGCTTCAACCGGGACTAAAGGTCCCTGCCCAACGGCTACTGCGGCAGGCTTTTGCTGCAGGGGACCTTTAGTCCCGGTTGGAGCTACCAACCGGGACTAAAGGTTAACTTTTACTCCCGGTTGGTCCCTCCAACCGGGAGTAAAAGTCTACTCCCGGCTGGAGGCTCCGTCTGGGACTAGAAAGGGACCTTTAGTCCCGGTTGCTGTCTCCAACAGGAACTAAAGCTGATCGAGCAGGTGAGGCATCAACAGAGGTAAAGCTAATGGACTATTGCAGCCGGGACTAATGCAAATGGAGCTAAAAAGAAACGCGACACGACACCAGATGTTGCAACTGTAACAGGCAGTCTTTTGAGCTGACACTGACAGGGTGCACGTTGGCTACTAGAATATACGTAGCCTAGCCTAGCTATTGTGGTTGTTGTTTGTGTTTGTGCACGTTAGCTACTAGGGCTGTGTTTAGTTGGCCAAATTTTGGAAATTTGTCTACTGTAGCATTTTCGTTTTTATTTAGCAATTAGTGTTCAATCATGGACTAATTAGGCTCAAAACGTACGTCTCGTAATTTTCAACCAAACTGTGCAATTAGTTTTTTTTCCGTCTATATTTAATGCTCCATGCACGTATCGTAAGATTCGATATGATGGATACTGTAGCACTTTTTGGGAATTTGGTTTGGAACTAAACAAGGCCTAGAATAATGATTGAATACACTGACAGGGTGCACGCAACATATTGAGTCTGTTCGTTCGGCTGCTGTGCCGGTGGAATTAATTAGTCCCGGCTGGTATTACGAGCCGGGACTAAAGGTAATACCTTTAGTCCCGGCTGATATTATCAGCCGGGACTAAAGGTCTTTTAGTCCCGGGTGTTTACAGAAGCCGGGACTAAAGGTCTCCAACCGATTGAGCTCTGTCGATGGGCCGGCTCGACCTGACGCCCACACATAGGAGAGAGCATATACCAGAATGGAGCGGCCCAGTGCGCAATATGCTGGAATTGCTGGCCAGTCCCACCTATTAGCACCACCTCGCTTGCTTAGAAGAGTGAAAGCTAACTTAAAAGCTCAGCTCTGGAGCCATGCACCACGATCTTACTTGAACAGGATCTGTTCTATAGGATCGTACCGCTGCATCCTTGACTAAGTGTCCTTCATACTTTAGTTTGCACAAAATGTTCAAACATTATAAACGTATAGAATACATATATTCTAGCAGCGTAGAATGCGTATTCGAAAACCAAAACGAATCATCAATTGAAAATAGAAACAAAAAAAAAATTGAAACTCCCGGTAGCAGCGTAGAATGCGAACGAATCATCAATTGAAAATAGAAACAAAAAAAAGAAGAAAAAGAAAATAGAAACAAAAAAAAAGAAAAAAAAAAGAGAAAAGCTTTAGTCCCGGTTGGTAATACCAACCGGGACTAAAGGGCCGGCCCAAGTGGCCAGGCCGGGAGGCCTCTTTAGCCCCGGTTGGTATTACCAACCGGGACTAAAGGTGGACCTTTAGTCCCGGACGAGAAACCAGGACTAAAGGAGGGGCCCTTTAGTCCCGGATTCGTACTCCCGGTTGGGAAACCCGGACTGAAGGGGTTTCCCAACCGGGAGTATAGCTTGTTTCTCTACTAGTGCACTTTGGCAACATGGTGCAACATTAACAAGGATACCTGGTGCAAACATGAACGCAACGATTGTTTCCTGTAAAATTATGTACCTAGGCAAACATCAAGGAGTGCGAACCTGGAGTCATCCTTGTGATTACTTTACTTCCACAAAATGTAGATGTACCCGTTATCCTTGATAGAATAATTACGAGTAGTTGGCAACATCAGGTATCCTTGTTGAATCCAAGTATCCTATCATGATGACTCCGTAAAATTATTCTATCATGATGACTATGTAAAATTATTCTATAATGACTCCGTAATGTAGATGTACCAGTTATCCTTGATGATGTACCAGGTATCCTATCATGACTCCGTAAAATTATTCTATTCAAGGATACCTGGTGCAAACATGAAGTACCTTGATAACCAACCAGCTGACGTTTTTGATAAAATTCTAAAGAAATGTGGTGGTATACCATTAGCAATCATCACAATGGCTAGTTTGTTGGCTGATAAACCAGAGTGTGATTGGTCCAAGGTATACAATTCTATTGGTTTTGAATGTAAAGATAATAGGGAAGCTGAAGATACAATGACAATACTTTCATTTAGCTACTACGATCTGTCTCCACATTTGAGGACATGCTTACTATATCTAAGTGCATATACAGAAGATTATTTTATCAAAAACGATTCTTTAATATGGAAGTGGATAGCTGAAGGATTTATCCATGAGATAAAGCAAGGAACAAGACTATTTGAGCTTGGAGAAAGATACTTCAACGATCTCATTAAAAGAAGCTTGATCTAGGCAAAGGAAGACTAGTGGGATGGTAGAGTATTAGGTTGTCGTGTTCATGATATGGTTCTTCATCTCATATATGTGAACACTTTCAATTGAAGAAAACTTTATTGGTCTATTAGGTGATAATGTTGAAGAACTACACCAAGGAGTGCTCGTCGGTTAGCCAAGCAAGATTGAACCACTGGCACATTAATAATTTTGAAGCCAAGGATACTCTGGTTACAATCACTCATCATTCGCACATATGGGCATATATCCACTATGTGTTCACAAGTAGTGACAAAATAAGAGCATCAAGGCCTGTTTGGGTCGCTGCCGGACGACACCACAACGCAGGTGCGGCTTCGCCTAATGTCTGGCACAGGATTTCAGCGCTAAAGTTTTGCCGAGTGTGACATAGAAAATGACTAGCATGCTGTGCTTTCGCTGCGGTGTGCCACAAATGCAGCAACGAACCAAACTGCCACCTCAAGTCAGGCATAGGAAGTGTGGCGTGGTGTGGTAAACTGTGGTAGCAGTGCCGGCCCTAGCGGTAGTGCACGAGGTGCGAAGGCCGAGGGCCCAAGTCCAGGTATACAAACCTCCAGGTCCTATAGTCCAATAGGCATTAGCTAACTAATGAGAAGAGAGACATAGAACTGGCCAGGTGGCCCAAAAAGACAACATCGGCATTTCTTTCCTAGTTTCCTTTCCCCACGGCCCTCGGGTAGAGAGGAGACGAGGAGTCACGCTGCACATAGCACACTCTGATCGTGAGTTCACGACGTGCGCCTTACACACGTGGAGCTAGTGAACCGCGCCGCCGCAAAGAGCTAGACTACCGGAGACACGGACACGGCGCACGAAGACGGCGACCAGGCAGGGCTCCACGACGACGACGACATCTTGATTTTTGGCTTCTTACGAATTGCGATCACCGATCAGTTGTTTAGGCCCAAGGTATTTTTTTCCTTTTTATTTTTAATCCAAATTAATTATTTGTATAGTATTCCAAACTTCTAGTACTTTGTACCCATATAGTTATATTTTTCTTCTAATTTAGGTGTTAGAATTTTAAAATGTTACCTAAGAAACATTTATCATGGGTGAGAAAAAGAAACGAATATATTGCTTTTTTAATCTACATTGTTCCTCGATAATTATCATACATCTACAAATATAGTGCTTAATCTACGTTGTTCCTCGATAATTATCAGACATGTTAAATTAAAAATATGTTATTGAATTTGCTTTCGTTTTGCAAGTAAAATTAGTGTCTATATATTATAAGATTTTATACATGGTTAAGAGGTCGCCAGAGGGCCCTTAAAATCCTAGGACCGGCACTGTGCGGTAACCAACCAAACACGCCCCGAAACAAGTATAAAAGGTGGCAAGGAAAACATGGACAAGGCAAAAGATATCATAAACAACAGAGCTACTGGTTGTTCTTCCTTATATGACATACACACATAAACGTCAAAAATCACGATTTAAGTCACATGACTAATGACACAGACTTTTTCGTCATGCAGATGACACAAATGTTGATTTGTGACATATATTCCAGATATTATGGCATAAATCAAGTGTCATATAACGCCATATTTTTGTAGTGAGAGCTGGCACAAAGCCTCGAGAAGGTACTATTGAGGACCATGCCTTCAGATTGCCATCCTACCCTCGTCCATACCTTCATTTTCGATAGTTAAAAAGAGCAGCGAAGGGACTCTATCACTACTGGATTCAGGTTCTTTGCCGAGTGTCTGAGGCACTCGGCAAAGGCCAGATTGCACTCGGCAAAGCCTTTGCCGAGTGCGGCACTCGGCAAAGAACACACGGCAAAAAATTGATCGGCAAAACACTCTTTGCCGAGTGTATTTCATCGGGCACTCGGCAAAGGCTTTGCCGACTGCCCCGGGGACACTCGCAAAGAAAAGCGACCGTCACGGCGCCGGTCCCGTTGACAGTCACTTTGCCGATTGCCAACCCTGCGGGCACTCGGCAAAGATTTTTTTAATTTTTTTAAAAATTTCTTTGCCGAGTGCCAACCCGTGAGGCGCTCGGCAAAGATTTTTTATTTTTTTAAAAAAATTTCTTTGCCGAGTGCCAACCCGTGAGGCACTCGGCAAAGAGCTTTTATTTTTATTTTTTGAAAATTTTCTTTGCCGAGTGCCAACCCGCCAGGCACTCGGCAAAGATTTTTTATTTTTTTAAAAAAAAATTCTTTGCCGAGTGCCAACCCGGAAGGCACTCGGCAAAGAGCTTTTATTCTTTTTTAAAATTTTCTTTGCCGAGTGCCAACCCGCCAGGCACTCGGCAAAGATTTTTTATTTTTTTAAAAAAAAATCTTTGCCGAGCGCCAACCCGGAAGGCACTCGGCAAAGAGCTTTTATTTTTTTTGAAATTTTTCTTTGCCGAGTGCCAACCCGCTAGGCACTCGGCAAAGATTTTTTATTTTTTTTAAAAAAAATTCTTTGCCGAGTGCCAACCCGGAAGGCACTCGGCAAAGTGCATTTATTTTTTTTTGAAAATTTTCTTTGCCGAGTGCCAACCCGCCAGACACTCGGCAAAGTTTAAAATTTTTTTTAATTTCTTTGTCGAGTGTTATAGTCACAGCACTCGGTAAAGCTGGAAAATCTGTTTTCTGGTCGCCCATTTTGCCAGCTTTGCCGAGTGTTGTGACCACTGCACTCGGCAAAGGGGTCCTTTGCCGAGTGCAACACTCGGCAAAGTGACCCAAAACGGCAAATTTTATTTTATTTTTGCATTCCATCATGACAAATACATTCATACAAACATATATCACATATATATCTCATCCATCACATATATATCTCATCCATCACATATATATCTCATCCATCGCATATATATCTCATCCATCACATATATATCTCATCCATCCACACATCCATCCGCCCATATCACATCCATCACAATATATAATAATAAGTGCTCAAGTCTATCCAAATAAGTCCACAAGTCCATCAAAGTCCACAAGTGCATCACAAGTATATCACAAGTCCATCACCAAGTGAACAACAAATGTAAAAAATACAACATGCACTCATCTCGGCCACTGCGACTGTGGTGAAGGCCCAGATGCATCATTCGTAGGTGCATGAGGTGGATTATTCGAACCATCGTCAGATGGAGACTGCACAAAGGAGAAAAGATTGCATGTGAGACAAGATTATTTTGATAGCTAATCTAGGACGATAGAGACCATACAAGCAAAGCACAAGCGAAAGTAAAAAACTTTGATACTCACAGGAGTAGCTGCAGCTGCAGGACGCGGAGGCGGAGGTGGAACCAACAGCCCAGGTGGCAGAGACAAGCCCATACGTTGCCCAAGCCCATGTAGGAAATCTGTAATGTCCATCAGCCTCTGCGCCTGGGCCTGCCGCTCGGCCCGCTCGGCCTCCAGCTGGGCCCCCAGCTCCTGACGTTCCTTCATTTCTTGTTCCAGCCGGGCCTGCAATATTTCACTCCAATGTTTCAGTAATGCAAAGCTAATTAAGGTGTGTAAAGATCAATGTATGATGAGTAAAACAGGAATAACCTCGAGTGCGTCGACCCGATGCTGTGCAGCGGTCGGCCGTGTGCGAATGGCTGGGCTCTCGCTCGTGCTCCGTGCTCGGATCTGGGAGAGAGAGGGAGTAGAGGCCGTGTCGATGACGCCGTCGCCAAGCTAGAACCACCCATGCTTCTTGCCTTGCCCCGCCCTCATGACGGCCTCTCCATCGAAGTCCTAGGTGCTCGGATCATGGTCTGACCCATGGAACGACCTTGCCACCTCAGTGTACTCACTGATGCGGGAGTGGACGCTCGGGTTCGTGTATGCCTCGGGCGGGTCCTCTAGGTTGAAGGAGACGTCGGACGTCGCCTTGCCCTTGTGGGCCATACACCATGCCTGGAAGTCCGAGCAAGCCTGGCCACTATGTGACGCCGACTGCGAGAAAGACAGCACGATGATTAGAAATCAAACAGAACTGAGCGTGACAATAGATAAATCAATTCGCGTACCCATGCTTGTTTGTATCCGGCGAGGTTGCGGCTGCCTTGATGGTGTGCTGGACCTTGCATCAGCAAACGACGGTCCCAGGCATCCCTGTGCATCTTGAGGTACTCCTCCGTGAACCACCTGTCCACCATCATCACCCAGCACTCGGGATACACTTGGCACCACCAGGGAATCATCTACACGTCATCAAGTATTGGACATATAAGAAGATCAAATTAAACCAACTTAATCTCAAAACGAATCAATATTGATGTTCTTCATTTACCTCAAGGTACTGCTCCCGGGTCAACTGCATCTCTCTTGCGTCTTTCTTGGTTTTTCTCTCTCCAAGCTTCGACCCGTAGTAGGTTATGATGGCCAGGATGCGCACCTCGTGATGCATGTCGGTGACGAGTTTTTTACAGGCTTTGGTAGTCGCCTGCTCCGCCCTGGCCTCAAATCCCTCCTCGCATCTGTAATAAGTCTGCATACAAAAGGGATGTATCCATTCATTATTTCAAGAAAAGTCCAATGAATGCAACGTATTGAGCAATGTTGTGCAAGGGAGACTTACCCAAAACTCTGCCTTCACCCGCGCCGCCTTGTTGGGGTACTCCGCATCGGAGGCGATGACGTAGTGGTCAAACGAGTAGGCCGGCTCTGTCTTCGATGCGTACGTGACAATGCCGGGGAAGTGCTGCCTGCACAGAAGACCCAGGATGCCATTGACTAGACGTGCGCTACCACCCGACACAACCACCCAGTTCCTGCACAAGTGATTAAGAAAAATTATTAGTTTTTTTCATCATATCATATGAAGTAGTGGTGATAACATATACAGTTACTTACTTTTGTCCTTCGGGGTGAAACACTGGGCATTGGTGAGGAAGCGGAACCTGTGGGAGGCTCACGGGACCTCGCAAGTAGACACTCGAAGAGAAGTTGGAGGAAGTGGAACCCGTGCCTACCGCCTCCCCCCCTCCTCCTCCTCCTCCTCCGTCTACCGAACCAGCTCCTCATCTGACTCGTCCCTGGGTGCCACCTCCTCCTATGGCTGGCGGTCCTCCTCACGTGGCGTGGGAGGAGATGGCCCCCTCCTGCGGCTAGCGGTCCTCCTCCTCCTGTTCGATCCCTCTGCCGCCCCCTTCGCCCCCTCCTGCGACCAGCGTGGTCTTTGGTAAATCGAGTTCATAGACCTATGACGGTTGCCCGCCATCTTTGTTCAATCACCTGCAATAAAAAAGAAAAACAAGACGTAATTAGAAATAGGTGCAAAAATAAACAAAACATAATTACAAAAAACATAGTAATACATGTATTAGAAATATATGCAAAAATGAACAAAACATAATTACAAAAAACATAGTATTACATGTATTAGAAATAATCTTCATGATTGAAATTAGCTGGATCATAGGTCTCGTCATCACTATCAACATTGTCCAACTCATCAACACTATCCGAAGGAGGAATGTTGTCTTCATTGTCATTGCCCAAATGTAATCGCTCAAGCATTTGTATTGTCCATGAGTGTTGCCCAAAGTGCCTCGGCGACATTATTTTCAGTGTGCATTACATCAATGTTATGTGGTAGAAGAAGGTCATCGAAATAGGGGAGCCTCGTCATGCCCGAGATATGAGTCCACATATGCTGCTCACCATATCCCACAAAACCACCTTCTTCATTGGGCACGAGAGCACATATCTGAGCTTGAACCTCGGCACCATTCATCATCCGCGGTGCAGGGTTTGTCACTTTGACACCTTTCGTAAAGTTCTTGATGTCTTGTCTGAATGGATGGTCAAAAGGTAGGAATTGATGATGTCTGTCGAACAACGAATACTTGCCACCCTTCTGCAACCAAATAAACCTCACACCTTCCTTGCATATTGGGCATGGGAACTTCCTGTGAACACACCAGGCGCAGAATATCCCATACGTCAGGAAGTCATGCAGGGAGTAGTGGTACCAAACGTGCATTTTGAAGGTTGTCTTTGTAGTTCGATCGTATGTCCATACCCCTTCGTCCCAAGCACGGACCAATTCATCAAACACGGGCTCCATGAACACACCCATATTACTCCCTGGGTGTCCAGGAATTATCAACGACAAGAATACGTTATGTCGTTGAAAGGAGACATTGGGGGGGAGATTAAGGGGGATAACAAAGACAAGCCAACATGTGTATGGGGCAGTCATCATTCCATAAGGATTGAACCCATCTGTTGCCAACGCAACATGTACATTACGAGCCTCATCTGCTTTGTCACGATGTTTGTTATTAAAGCGGATCCAAGCTTCACCATCGGATGGATGTACCATCTTGTCAGGATTGTATCGTTTGCCATTTTTGTGCCATGTCATCTGTTTCATGGATTCCTCGGTCATGTATAGCCGTTGGATCCTCGGTAGGAACGGAAGGTACCGTAGGATTTTCATGGGGATCGTAAGTTGCCTCTTCTGGCCATCATCAGAGTCTACCTCCTGGTACCTGGAGGATTTACACTTTGGATAGAACTTTACATGCTCGTGTTCTTTCCTAAATAGGACACACCCTTTCGGACAAGCATGTATCTGCTCATACGGCATCTTAAGTGCTCGAAGGAGTTTCTGTGACTCGTACATGCTCTTTGGCAGAATGTGGCCCTCCGAAAGCAGGGTGCCAATCACGGCCAACATCTTATCAAAGCCAGGTCGACTCAAGTTTAACTCGGACTTCAACCCCATTAAGCGTCCAATGGCATCCAGTTGAGACACCGTTGACCGATCGTTAAGGGGTTTCTGTGTCGAGTCCATCATATCGTAGAACGCCTATGCGGCTGCCTCCATCTCCTCCTTCTCACGTCCCTCATCGAACTGTCCTTGGTGAAAGTCATCTAACATGTCTGCTACCCTGGAATCAGCATCAAAAGCCTCCACCCGTGGTCTCACAACCACCTCTCTCATATGATGGGCTTCACCATGGTGGACCCACCGGGTGTAGTCCGGTGTAAATCCATTCTTCACAAGATGTTTACCCATTTCCACCTTGTTTACCCTTCTCCCATTTCCACATTTGCTGTAGAGACACAAAACTAGGCAATGTCCTTTAGCAGCGTTGCCAAATGCACTATTCAAGAAAGCATCGGTCTTGTTCATCCATTCCGTGGTGTAATCACTCTGACTTCTCTAGCCCGTGTACATCCACTGACGGTCATCCATCCTCTAACATATGTATCAGCGAGTAATGTAACCATCAATTGCATCTACATGGTGTTCCTACTATCTAATAGGTGAGGATAGGTCCTAATCCCATCCGTAGATGCGTAGATGAGGTTAGTTTCCATGCTCTACTCCTATCTGAGACAGAATTTCAGCAGCACCTCCCCGCTGTTCTCCAGATACACGTCATGCCAAAGAAGAGTGTGTATCCGGAGAACAACAGGGAGGTGATGTCGAAACTCTATCTCGGACCAGAGCAGAACATGGGAACTAACCCATCTACGCATCCGCGGGCTGTCCAAAAAGCGTGGACAATCCGAAATAGATACGGTCATAGATATGCAAAGATCTGCATACCTCCAATCGTATCTCTTTCGAATGGGAGACGCCTAACTAGGTTACGCGATCTACGACAATGATACGAAAAGAGGGGTTATACCTAGGGTGGCAGTGGAGTAGGCTAGCGGGGCCGTGGCGAGTCGGTGTAGTGGCGAGACGACGCGGTGCAGGCAAACCGGCACGGTGGTGAGAACTCCGACTCAACTCCGACGGGCTCTTCTCTACAAAAATGGAACAAAATGCTGTCATTTACAAAAAAAATTCGGCAGAACCTCCCCTGCACGGTGAGGTTTCCAAAACCTACAAAAAACAACGGCACGATGGCCGACAAGCACATATGGCCCAACAGAAGCCATGTAGGTTGGATATCAATCCGTGCAGAAGAATATATCCATGTAGTACCACTACTTGTACTACTACTTTCACTATTGCTACTACTACTACCATTGGTTCTTCCACTACTACCACTATTGCTACAACTACTACCATTAGTTGTACTACTACTACTACTACCACTACTTCTACTACTACTACCACTAATTCTACTACCAATACTACCACTAGTTGTACTACTACTACCACGAGTACAACTAATACTACTACAACTACCACTACCTCGACAATAATAAGTGAGAAGGCATACCTGACGGGCGACGGGGTAGGGGCGGGCGGCGTCGGGATCGGGTGGAGTCGGGGACGGGGTCGGGCACGGACGGCGTCGGGGCGGGCGGTCCACGGGGCAAGGCCGGGGGCAGGGCGTGGCTGGGAAAAGGGCGCGGCTGGGGCGCAGGGCCGGCCGGGGTCAGGGTGGCGCGACCGGGGGAAGGGCCGGCTAGGGGCACGGCGCGGCCAGTGGCAGGGCGCGCGGGCAGCGCGGGCGGCCGGGCGCGCGGGCAGTGGGCGGCGCGGCCGGGGGAAGGGCTGGCCGGGGGCACGGCGCGGTCGGCGGCAGGGCGTGCGGGCAGCGTGCGCCGGGCGGCGCGGCCGGGGTGAAGGGCCGGCCGGGGGCAGGGCCGGCCGAGGGCACGGCGCACGGGCGGCGAGGGCACGGGCGCGCGGGCACGCGGGCGCGTGGGCGGCCGGTGGCTGTGCGGGCGAGCGGGATGGTGTGGGCGCGGCGCGCGGCGCGGAGGCGGGGGCGGGCAGGCGTGGGCGCGGGGCTGGCTGGCTCTGACTGCCCGGCCGGCCAAAAATGACTAAGTCCCCGCCCCGCGGCTTTGCCGAGTGCCGGATCAGGGAGGCACTCGGCAAAGATATGACTTTTTTTTAAATTTCATTGCCGAGTGCCCCAGATCTGGCACTCGGCAAAGATTTAATTTTTTTTAAATTCTTTGCCGAGCGTCTCAGATCTGGCGCTCGGCAAAGAAATTTTTTTTAAAAAAAAATACTTTGCCGAGTGCCCCTGGTACGGCACTCGGCAAAGATTTAATTTTTTTTATTATTTCTTTGTCGAGTGCTCCTGTGGATGCACTCGGCAAAGAGGAATTTTTTTAAAAAAATTTAAAACACTCTTTGCCGAGTGCCTGATGGCTGGCACTCGGCAAAGACACCCTTTGCCGAGTGCCATGCCCCGGCACTCGACAAAGTTTTTTTTGTTTTTTTGTTTTTGGCCTCCAATTTTTTGTGCAGCCCTTTTAAAGCTCCAGGAACTCCTAGTTACAATTTGGGATTTTTTCTGGCTTTTTGTTATATTTAGTTACTTTATTTCGTTTACTTAAATTTTTCCGGAAATTAGAAATTTGAACTGCACGTGGTACGAATAATAGAGTTTAATGATTCGAAAATTGATAGTCACGTTAGTGAGTGTTGTGAGAGGCCGTATCCAATATCACATGTAGAGATGTCCTGGTTTGTAAGCATCGTACGTGACAACGTGCACGAAATCTTCTAAAATTTTTATCATAGCCTCCACATATGATATCGCGACATCTCAACAAGTTTCATGATTTTTGGACTTTGTTTGCTTTTTATAGAATTTAAAAACACTGCACACACAATTTCGCGGACATGTTTCGTGAACAAGATGTCCGAAATTTCGAGTCCGTTCCTGGATACGGCCTCTCACAACACTCACTAACATGACTATCAATTTTCGAATCATTAAACTCCATTATTCGTACCACGTGCAGTTCAAATTTCTAATTTCCGGAAAAATTCAAGTAAACGAAATAAAGTAACTAAATATAACAAAAAGCCACAAAAAATCCCCAAATTGTAACTAGGAGTTCCTGGTGCTTTAAAAGGGCTGCACAAAAAAATTGGAGGCCAAAAACAAAAAAACAAAAAAAACTTTGCCGAGTGCCGGGGCATGGCACTCGGCAAAGGGTGTCTTTGCCGAGTGCCAGCCATCAGGCACTCGGCAAAGAGTGTTTTAAAATTTTTAAAAAATTTTCCTCTTTGCCGAGTGCATCCACAGGAGCACTCGGCAAAGAAATAATAAAAAAAAATTAAATCTTTGCCGAGTGCCGTCCCAGGGGCACTCGGCAAAGTATTTTAAAAAAAAATTCTTTGCCGAGCGCCAAATCTGAGACGCTCGGCAAAGAATTTTTTTTTAAAAAAATTAAATCTTTGCCGAGTGCCAGATCTGGGGCACTCGGCAAAGAATTTAAAAAAAATCAAATCTTTGCCGAGTGCCTAACTGCAGGCGCTCGGCAAAGAAGGCCGTTACCGAACGCCGTTTCATGGGCAGCCTATGCCGAGTGTAGAGATTTTGCCGAGAGTCTGGCACTCGGCAAAGAAGTCCTTTGCCGAGTGCCCGTGTTTGCCGAGTGCCCGGCACTCGGCAAAGAAATCTTTGCCGAGTGCAATTCTTTGCCGAGTGCCTGATTTTTGACACTCGACAAAGAATTTTGCACTCGGCAAAGTCTCTGTTTCCAGTAGTGGATGCATCTCCGTGACTCCGTACTTTGGCCAACACCTCCGTTAGTTATGGCTAATGATGCGATGGGATAGCCCTACTCTCCGTTTCTCCATAGGATCCCCGAGAAAAGACCCCAAGAGATCGCTCTAGCATGAAGGCACTACGTACTAAACTCGAAGCCGTGCATGGTGGTGCGCTCCCTCAAGGCGCTTAGAGAGATGAATACCTTCGCAGGTGACAAGAAGGCTGGCCGCGAGCTGGGCGTAGACGTCGCATGGAGAAGGTGAAATTGGAAAGTTGGGAGAAGCTATAAGCGTTTCATAAGTTGGGAGCAACAATTGGCTCAAAGGTGACAAAATACACTACTTACATCATAATACTCTATTTTTTGTTCGCCTCCCCACTTTGTAATTTGTATTGTTCCAGAGCTACGGCGAAAGGATCTTCAGCGCGCCCTGGCCCGGAGGTCCCTAGCCTTGTAGATTTCTCAACATTTTCTACTTCATGCGTCGGCAAAAGAGAATGCAATAATTATCATTTATGAGTAAGTTCATATACAAGTACCAACATTTATGGTACCAAATGATTATCATTAAATTTATCATGAAATCTGTTTTCATAATACACCTATTTGGTATCATGAATATTGATGCTCTTTTCTATAAGTAACTTTTTTTTTGCGAAAGCTTTTCTATAAGTAACTGTGGCCAAACGTTAGCTAGTTTGACTAAATACAACCTAAAATTGAATATTTTTTAGTATGGAGGTACTATAACTGCTACTCTATTAATTGCAGGGTAAAGCTGAGGAATCAACAAGTGAGGGAGGTGTTGTTGTCATGGTCCTGCAAACTCGCATGGATGATGGTCGATGGATGCCTGAATTATGAAATGGTTTGGAAAAGCTTTTGAAGAACGAAAGTTAATTAAACGTGCTGGAGGTCTTAGAGAGAGTGAAGATTGTGTGGCTAATTGAGAAAGACCCCAATAATAATTCTTGTAACCTATCAGGTTTTGTGATGTACGTACGGTCCAGGCAGTGCTGTTGTACGTGAGATCGGGGGGACGGGGGTAGGTCTTGCCGTCTTGGTTTTCAGCCTCAGCCAGCTTGACCAAATTTTTTCCCGTGGTCGTTGAAGGCGTCAGGCGTATTCCTTACGGACTGCATGCCTGCTCTCGCCCATAAAAAATCCATCTGATCCGTCCGTCCGTCCGTCCGTTCCGTCGTTGAACGAACCCCGCAAATTGAGCACTACAGAGAGAAGAGAGATGACAACTCCTGACCGCGATGATGACGTCACTGTCGATCTCGAGAAGAAGGGCGGCGGCGACAGCGGTGGCCTTGATAGTCCAGTACCCGGCGGCGTCCAGAACCTCGGTAGTGCAGTATGTGGTAGCGTGAGCACCTCCTCTTCTTCCTCCTTCTCAAGTCACGTCTATGTTCATTGTCCACTTGTATTTTCACGGGGTCAATTGGCTGATGCATGATCTGTCTCCAAATAACATGGGCAGTCTGTCTGTTCAGGATTGTAACCTAATGTGTGATCTCCTGTTGTGGTTAATTGCTTGTTTGTGTTGGGCAGGGTATACTTATGTTATACTACTTCTTGCTCATGTTCTACCTGGTCGGCTTTTCTAAAAACTGGTGGCATGGTGCGCTGGGTATTGCGGTGGCGGCGGCCTTCTATCTGCTGCCCTTCTTATACCTGCTGCATGTTACAACACCAAGAGAACACAGTGATGTCAAGCCATCGGGCGACTCTAGGCAGTGTGAGCGCCTCTTCTTCCTCATCATCCCAACTCGTTTCTTTGTTCATAGTTCAGTTTTTTGTATGTCGTGCGGTCAATTGCATGCTGTGTGTTTGTTACTTGATCGATCGATGTTATTAGATTTGTTTTTGTTTCCTCTGAGATTTATCTCTCTATATACCCCAGATGCGTAGTGGGTGGGACGAGAGAGGAGGTGGTGGTTGCAATGTTGCAATAGGATTTGAGTTGTGGGGTCGATATCTTTAGGGTCTACTCGGATTTGCTGAGACTAATACTTATTAGCTGTGGTTAAATATTAGATGGTGCCCAAAAAATTCCAAGAGACTTTTTAATCCACTCTCTAAATTTTCAGTTGGAGAGCCATTTGAATGAAAATCTCTATATCTTTTTATCCTCCAACAGCTTTTCTATATTTTATGCGCACACTAGCAAGTCAATTGGGCTCACCATCTTTGACTAGCGAAAAATCCAGAATAGATGGTGTCAATATTTGGAGATCTATTTAAGCATGCCGTTGGAGGTCATATTTTCATCAGAATCTCTATCTCTATTTCTAACGAAAGGAAGGATATATAAAGGCTCTTGGAGATGTTCTAAGAGCATCTCCAAGAGTGCCTAGAAAAGTAGTTAGCTAAAAATTAATCAGTGTAACTATTAGCTAGTGCTTGTTTAGATCGTTGACTAGTAAGTGCATACAATCCCTAGCACTACGGGAAACAGGGCATTTGCTGAGTGCAATTTTCTTTGCCGAGGGCTAAAAGTCGGGCACTCGGTAAAGAGCTATTTTGCTGAGTGCCGCACTCGACAACGATATACACTCAGCAAAGAAGGCTTTGCCGAGTGTCAGGCACTCGGCAAAGCCACACACTTGGCAAATGCCCTTTTTACCGAGTGTTAGGCCCTCGGCAAACCTTGGGAGTGGGGGAAACTCCAGCGAGCCGAAGCTAGTCGTATTGCTTGAGCCCGCCATGGCGAAGGTGGCGGAAAAGTGAGTCATCCGATGACCAAAAGTGTAAACGTACAGCGTCTTCCCCACGGACGGCGCCAACTGTCGGTGCAGAAAGTGACCAACACGTAAATATTTGTAGTTTTGATGTACGTTGTGATCGGAGATGGCCTAGCACTCAATGACACAGGGTTTATACTGGTTCAGGCAACGTGCCCTACGTCCAGTTTGAGTCGGTCGGTGACTTTATTCCATAGCCCAGGTGCTCGAAGTTTGCTGTGGGGTTACAAACGGAAGGGAGAAATATGGGGGGTACAAGAAGTCTGGTCGGACTCTGGTCTGAAGGGCCGAGAGTGACGGGAGCTCCGCTATGTGCTAAGTGTTTGAGCGTGTGCTCGAGGTTTGAACCTAGTGGTTCTGCTGTTGTGTGTGAGTGAACTCTGGGATCTCTCTGTTGGGAGAGAGCGCATCCCCTTTTATAGATGAAGGGGATGGCCTTACAAGTGAGAGAAAGAGAGTGTACGTATGCAAAGTCTTGTTGCCCACGCCGTTGGAGACAAGATAATTATAGGCGCCCATAACACTGTTAATGTCAGATGCATGTGTGAGGTTACATCGTCTTCTTCTGGTATGACAGACGTCGGTGCCTGTCATACTGTTGATGCCCAGAGGCATACAAGGGGTTTTATTGTGCTCGTCTGGTATGGGAGTTTTGTGGGCGCCCACAACACTGTAGGGCAAATGTCGGCGCCCACAACACAGCTTGGGTTCTGACATGCCTGGAAGGTTGCAGGGCACTCTTCTGACATGTCCTGTCAGTACTGTCCTGTAGGTGTATAGGGTACGGTCCTTGGTTTTGCGGTTGACTTGAGTGCCCTGCCTTACTTGCTCCATTCGTTTCCTGGTCCTCACCGAGCGGACGTCCCCGGTCGGTTAGTCCCAGTTGGCTTCGACTGCGCCAAACGGAGAAGTGCTGTAAGCAAGGGTTCGGTGTGTCCCTGGTCGTAGACACGGGTCGGAGTTCAGAAGCGGTGTCTGGCCAGGCCTTCCGGTCAGAGAGGCGGAAGCGAGCGCTGTTTCTCCTTGGCGAGGCCTTCCGGTCGGAGATTGGATCGCCCTTCTGGCCTGTCGTTTACGTGTTTGGGCCGGCACAGGAGTTTGTGCGTCATTCACAACGTTGTTTGTTAGGTCGAGCTTTTTGCTGGGAAGTCGGTCCATAAGGGACCCGGGTTTATAAAACCGACAATATATATATATTCTTAATGTTTGATTGATTCAAGTACACAATAAACGGCCACGCAAAAAACGAACTAAGTCGGATGAACGGACGGGGAAAAGTGAACTGAGTCGGAGGAACAAGCCGAAAAAACAGACAAAAAGCTGACGGAGTCGGAACAAAAAAAGACCGAATTCGGACGGAAAACGGTTGGAAAACCAACGGACTCTCATCTGCAAGAACGGCCAGGAAGAAAAAGGACGGAATCGAAACGGTCAAGGAAAAAAAAAGTAGGGAGTCGGAACGACGGCCAGAAAACGGACGGACTCGGCGTTTAGTAGTCGAGATAATAAATAAATAGATAGATAATAAAACGTGGTTTAATCTCCAGAATATAAAAAATAAATAAATAGATAAAAAAGCACCAGAGCAAAGAAACTTTTCGCGGAATATAGGTAAAGACTTCCTGTCGACCGGCCGTGTGTTTGTCGCTCCGCACGGCCTGCTGCATCTATCGCCCGTTGCCGATCGGAAGGACAGGATGGTCCAGTACTCCAGTATCCCCACGTCTCCATTCAGTTCGCTCTATCCAGGTTTCCCTCTCTTCCTCCGATTTCTCCACAGCCCGTTCGTCCAGGCCGCCGCCTGCCCCAACAGCAGCCGGCAACCAGGTGCCTAGCTAGGGCAACCTTCGGCAGTCATGCTCAGCTGCTCCGCTTGCCAGCCGCCGACTCCACCTTCCAGCCATCGACGGGGGCGCTTGCTGGTTGGGTGACCGGCCGGAGGCCCGCCACCGGTCAGGGACAGGATCTCCCTTCGTCGTCCATGGATCAACCACTGAAGGTCCTCAACTGCTGTCTTCGGGGCGCGCTGCTAGTGGCGAGTGTAGTTATGGCACCGGATCTAGAAGAGGGTTTTCAAGTTGTGCTGCAGGCGGCGAGGTCCAGGATGAGAGTCGATGGCCTCTCCAGTGAGCTGCATTGGAGCAGCAGGTTGCCGGTGAGTTATTAAGCTTTTGCAATCAATTCCATTCGTCTACCTACAATCATTTCTGGTTCACGAGATTTCCCCCTATTTGATCTAGCATGATTGGACTGATAAATGGGCTCCTTGATGTTGGGGCATTTCTAGTTCACGGCATTTTCCCCCTATTTTCTCCACTGCAAGGGTGATTTCTACCTCCAGCTTCCCCAATCAGTATATTCAAGTGACGCAGAGCGTAGTAGAATGGAGAAAATTCCATCATTGCTTATGTGCTTTTGTTAGGACATTTTTTTGCTCTTTGAAATTGTTACGATGCGCATAGATATGTGGTACAGCTTTGCTTCTCCCAATTGGCATGATTTTGTCCTCAAAACATTATAGATTTGTTGCAGAATAATTTTGCACGATATAGAGTATTCGGAGCTAGAGTATTGATAGCAATTTTTGTGAAGCCTAAATTATTTGGACTTAAGGTAATAGATGTATTTGGTTAAAGCTAATTTTAGCTTCATTGTTCATATGTGAACATAGCCACTTGAGATTATTTTCTGAAGTAGTAGGCAACAAAAAATTATTTGGTCATGCTGACATACGAAGCACACATTCTCTGTGGGTTGTAGAAACTCACCTGTTGCATATACTCCAACATCTTACTTGCAGGTTGACATTGCTGCTGGAGGCTTGCATTCAACTGCACTAACTATAGAGGGAGAGGTATTTCCATTATCTTGATTCTTGAATTCAGGGTTACCATCTCAATATATGCTGTTTTATCCTTCCAAGCCACCAGATGACACACATATATTGAGGGACAGGATATTCTTTCGTGCTTAGGAAATTAGCTTCATGAAAACTGTTATTCTTTCGTGCTTAGGACATTCATTTGCTCGCTATTTATTCAGCATCCTTTAAAGATGTCCAGATTAGATAGCACCAAAAATATACATATTATACGATGAAAGTAACCTAGAGGAGTTTGTTGACCATGTGGAGCACATCTGAACCGAATACAGAGTCAGCAGTTGTTCCCAAAAAAAAGGGCTACAAACTGACTTTGGCTTGAGTTCTGTTGATTCAGATCCATCTGTACCTTATTCTGCATTTTCTAAAAACGAATATTAATGTCATGGAAACATGTATTTTAAACGTAGTAAGACTGGCACTGATCACAATAAATAGCAAGAAGAGAAACATAAGGCACTACAGGCTAGATATTGTATTGCATAGGGGTAGATAGTGATGGGGAGCATGATGAGGGTGTATGTTGAGACCTGAAATTAACTAGGATTGTTTCCAAGGTTTTCCTTACATAGATGATACTGAGGGCTTGTGGTTGTTTTATTTAGAAAGATGGATCATGTGACAAACATATATGTTGTACTGGGCAAAGCATATATGCATTTAGGTGCCTCTGCTATGTTTATGTCAAACTTATCGAAACTGCTTGCTGCACCAAGTGTTGCGGCGGCTGCTGCAGCAAGCCTGCGTACAACTACTATTCTTTGTTGTAGAAAATAAGCAGCAGCAACTGTTGTAGCTACTTGAAAAGCACAGCTGAGCAGGTCCCATGAGTTGCACAAATCGACCTGATCCAATCTCGATGCATTGTAAAATCTTCTTTTTTGGTACTCATCATTTTCTACTTGAACACATATTTTGTTTTTTATGCTCTTAACCTGCACCCTTTCTTAGGACTAAAAGGATTTGTTGCTGTTTTGGTCTCTCTAAGTGTAATGCTTGGGGGAGAGGAGAGCACGGGAGGCTTGAATTGGAGATGATAAGAGCAGTCGTATGGTGCCCCTAAAGGTTGAGCTTCTAGCTGGAGAAAATATTGTTCAGGTAATAGACCTTGGTATTACTGGGATGTTGTTGGCTTCCGTTACATTAACCTTTCCTCTGCGCTCATCACTAGTGAGTCATCTATATTATTGTACTTTTTTTTGCACGCCATCATGAGTGAGTCATCTGGTGCTATTTTCCTCAACTCTTTTTACCATATTCCCCCTTTAATTTTCAAGCGTTAATCTACTTGAAGCAAAGTTCAGATCTTAAATGTAGTTTTGGTGTCTTACATTACCAAAATCCCAAATAATGTTTACTTTTGCTTCTATTGCTTATGCCCATACAAATCCCAAATACTTGTGCCAATGTAGAATTGTAAATCCCTGCACCTATTTTGCTACCTATTCAGACTGTCAGTGGTGTTTGAGTTGTCATTTTGTTTAGACTGAATACTGATGTGTGATCATTGGCATTTACCCCAAATTTTGCTTGGTGCAGCTAGTGTGCCGATGGAGAACTAGCCACCATTCTTCCCCATCATCAACTGTAACATTGCCAATGAGATACCGGCCAATGTGCAGAAGTTGCAGTATCTTGTATTTTTGCAAGCTGGCTTGGTATGTTGGCATGGACCATTCTGTTGCATCTGTGATTCAGTAGTAGCAAGTCATTTTCTTATCTACGAGTCTACTAGATATGGTGTATGTGAAAGGTTACTACCAGTGATTGGTCATTTTCTTATCTACAAGTCTACTAGATATGGTGCAGCACACTATACTTGCTTTTTTAGAATACAAAAATTGTCTATTTAGAAAGACATTGTTGCCTAACGAATGAAACTTAAATTGCCTAAGAAAATGCAGCTGGTGTTAGGTTTTATGGAGGTGTCAATAATCAGCATTTAGAGCTGAATAATTAGCAATTAGACATTCTTTGGCACGGTGTAAGTACTTGTGCCTTAGCCTAATTATTTGTCACTTTACAATCACCCTCTCACAGCTCACAATTAGAGGTAGAAGATGAACTTGAGCACAGAATGCAGCACGAGCACACCTCTGCTGGAGTGCTGGTGCAGCAAATTATACTGCTTTCCATTGCTAAACAAGCTGTAACCACATTTAGTGCACCTACTACTACTATAGCCACTACTAGCTATAGTTGGGCAGTATCGGGCTGAGATCGGCAACTACTTATTGCCATACTGTTGTCATGCTGTTACTGTAGATAGATAATGCAGCAAAGGTGACCAACAACCAAGGTGGAGTGTGCAGCAGGCTAGATGAAAAAATGTAGACGAGCAATACAATACCATACTGTTGGCCTACGAAAAAACGACATGTTCAACAGATAAGTGTCGCGGAAATGCGTATGTTGCGTTGGATTTGCGGTCATATAAGAAGGGATCGAGTTCGAAACGATGATATATGTGATAGATTAGGGGTAGCACCAATTGAAGAAAAGCTTGTCCAACACCGGTTGAGATGGTTTGGACATGTCCAACGGAGAAGTCCAGAGGCACCGGTGCATAGTGGAATCCTAAGCCAGGATAGTAACGTGAAGAGAGGTAGAGGAAGACCGAAGTTGACTTGGGCAGAGGCAATAAAAGGACACTTGAAAGAATGGAATATACCTAAAGACTTAGCCTTAGATAGGAGTGCTTGGAAAATAGCTATTCACGTGCCTAAGCCTTGATTGCTTCTGCTGGGTTTCAACTCTAGCCTACCCCAACTTATTTGGGACATAAAGGCTTTGTTGTTGTTGTTGTTGTTGTTGAGCAATACAATACCACCGAAAAATGTGCATGTAAATTTAGTTAAGCAATTTAATATCATTAGTCAGGCAAGTTATTAGTAATTTGGTGGCAATTTTATTTGTGTCCAACACAAAAGATGTGCCTATAATCTCTACTCTTTTTACCGTCAGGCGTTACTCTGTGCTCTAAGTGATTTAACCACGCGCAGGTGACTAGGGGAAGCCTGAGATTCCATTTTCTCGAGTTGGGAAGTGCAGATTGGGAGTGGGGGTGCTGACTAATGCAGGTGACATATTGTTGTTCACAGATCATTCTTTTTTGAGCTGTTCAACCATTGAATTAGTCTGCCTTTTGTTAAAAAACTAGTTATTGATATCATCACCCTGTCGCCTCTGTTTGATATGTATTTTTGCAAATAAACCGTGGGTTGGGGTTGGGGCTGTGGGTTGCAAATGAACACAGACACTATACTTGCTTTTTCATAATACCAAAATTGTCTAATTAGGAAGACATTGTTGCCTAATGAATGACACTTAAAGTGCCTAGGAAAATCGATTCCACTACAGCATTACTAGCAGCAACCTGCTCATCACCAATAGAAGCTTCAGGAATATAAGCATCATTTTTTTATCTCCTACCAACAAGAAATTTTTGACACATGTTATCTTTTTTTTAACATGCAAGAATGCAGGCCATGTACAGCGAAGCAAGATGCGGGCTAGTCACTACAGCAGCCAGTGGCTTCCCCGAGTGCCAGTTGCACTCGGGGAAGGCCCAGTTGCACTCGGGGAGGCCTTCCCTGAGTGCAACACTCGGGGAAGACCCTCCGGCTAATCCTCATCCGGTACAGGCGTCTTTCTCGAGTGCTGAAAATCGTGCACTCGGGGAAGGCTTTGCCGAGTGCCGTGCTGGCACTCGGGAAAGATTTGACGCCGTTGGTTGACGGCCGACGCCGTTTTCTTTTTTTTTTATTTTCTTCTCCGAGTGCGACACTCGGGGAAGATTTTTGAATTTTTTTTAAATAATCTTTGCCGAGTGCCGCAGCTCAGACACTCGGCAAAGAAATTTGTTTTTTTTTTAAAAAAAACTCTTTGCCGAGTGCCACAGCTCAGGCACTCGGGGAAGCCACCTCTAAAAATTCTTTTTTTTGTTTTTTTCCTTTTCCATGTAAACAACAAAGCATATATATATCACAAACCACAAATCAACAACAATATATCACAAACCACATTTATATATCACAAACGACCAAATTTGTCCGAA